>NW_017671200.1:179477-188199 GCF_001879085.1 Nicotiana attenuata | reverse complement strand
TGGTTAAGGATGGAGAGATCATATATCCATCCGTTTTTGTTAAACACTAACCGTTTAGTGCCAACATGTTATACCGTTTAGTTTACCAATTAATGTTTAAGATAGGGATTTACTTGTAATTACTTTATAAGTCACTCGATTGTATAAATATTTTTATAACAGTATTAGTACATAGAACTTAAACTCGCTTAATTACCAAGTTGCCCACTCGAGTAGTCATCGAGGAGGAAGCGAAGCTGTTCACGAAGCTTTACAGTGTCCCATGTTGAATTTCCTATCACGGGATGACACCGTGAAAGGGATCTCAGCTTCAACTACTTCTCTAAAATCTTACACCTAAATATTTTACACTTGTCTCACATGCATGTCATTACCAACACTATTTTTTTCCTATCCTATAAGATATTCTCTAGGTACATTCTTTAGTCATGGATTTTGTGAAGTTTTCTGATGGTCGAAGCAAGTTGGATTCCACTATCTGAATCTTCACTATCTATGTAGTTTCATCTACGCTCGTCTATTTCTGTAGGTACAATTTTAATTAACATAATATCCTTTGATGACTCCTCCTCTTTTAAGAGATTCATAATTCGGATTATATTCATGAATAGCCCACTCTTCATCCTTGGGATTATAGAGATATGTGTAGTCCTCATCAAACATCCATTCACAAGGGGTTGAATAACTAACACACTCGTAGTCGAATCGAAACGCGACGAAAGTTCCCATGTTTGTGGAGCAATTGTACATGGTGGAAGAAGGGAAGAATTTCCTGATTTTGACACTAATGTTGAAACTGCCCATTTTATTCAGATGCCTAACTTGGCCGTCGTCGTCGAAGGAGAAACATCGGATGCTTAGGTAATTACTGTGGTTGTTTGTTACCACAACAGTCTTTATCAATGGAAATCCTGCTGCAACATTTGAGGCATTGATCATGAACAACAACATTGCCATGATTGTTGTTGTTGAGGTGATAATTGCTCCCATTTTAGCTTCTTTCATGATGTGTTTTTTCTTTCTTTCTGGGTTGTTTCTCTTTGCCAGTTGTCCTCCTGAAATATCTAAATATAAAAGAAGAATATTTTAGGAGAAAAAGAAAATTGAATTCATTTGCACAAATAAATGTTGTTATTCCTTGTTTTTAATATCAAATCATTGAGGATTGTACATGTCATACATTAAAGGGCAGCCTGGTGCACTAAGTTTCCGCTATGCGCGGGATCCGAAAAAAATGGACTATAAGAGTCTGTTGTATGCAGCCCTACCCTGCATTTCTACAAGAGGCTGCCATGCATTAACCTAACCAAACTATTCAAAAGAAGGCCAGCTTCTATGAACCTGATGCGTACAAGTCTTTCTGTTTGTTGGAATGCTTATTCATAATACTAGGGGTGTCATAGGACTAATTCAATTTCCAAAGCTAATTTTCTAGCGTCCCATACTTTATCTATCATTCGGTTAAGTATCCCACTCCATTTCTTAGGTTAGAGGAATCTACCTGTATTGCATGAACCAGTATCCTTTTCTTTTGTACTAAGCAACTACGTGAAAGTTAAATATAGAATAGAAGATGTTTATTCTTCACCCTTAAGCGTCATTGAAACAATTTGAGGCGAAGCCTGAAGGACCGGATCATATAGAGTCTTACCTTACATTTCTACAAGAAAGTTATATTTTCGCAGCTTGAACTATGATCCTTTTGTCATATGACGACAACTCTTATTGTTACACTAAGGCTCCCCTTTCTTAGGAAATTCAAATAAACAAATCTAAAATTCTTCAATTTTGAATGAAAGTTGCACAAGTTTACTTTAAAAAATGATGTTGATGTAATTTCATATAATATGGGGTTAAGGAAGGGGTTATTAGTTCTTGTCTATTGTGATCAATTCCTCTTGTAAGAGGAAGGTAAATCAATATGCAGTAAAATCTTCATAGACTATTGAATGTTGTGAAAGGAAATTTATTGCATGGATGAATGATAAAAGAGAAAATATACCTTATATTTCTTGGCTGCAATGGAGAGAATGGTGCAAGGTTTTAATGATGTTTTTGGCTGTGAATTGGGGTTAAAGGAATCTTGAAAATGGAGAGAGAAAAAAAATTCCAAACAATGATTAACTAAGAATTTTTTTCTGTTTTGTTGGATGATTAAACCAAGATTTTAATGATGTTTTTCTGTTTAATGGGTTTTGGAAATGAATCTTGAAAATGAAGAGAGAAAGAGAGATTCTTCAAAGGAGGATAACAAAGAATTTTTTCTTTCTTTCTTTCTTGTTTTATTGAATGATTAAACCATTCCATGACTGCTATATATTAATAAATTATAGTTAAGTAGGAGGTCTTAAATCTTTTATACTATTTTAAGCTTTTACTATTTTTCTGCAGTTAAAAAGAAAATCTCAATTTGGATACACAAACTTCTGGTTCTTCTTTTTTGTCGCAAAACCAAATATATTGCCTAAAATCCAGCGAGTTAGAAGGGTATTAGCCAACGGTCAGTTTGGTACCGTTTTAAATATTCCTGTTCAATATTTTTGGTATTCAAAGTTAATAGGATCGATATCGTGTCACCTGTATTAGCCATACATATATTATACCTAATTAAATTTATTCAATATTATACCCTATTAAATTTATAACGGTTTGTATAGATAATAAATTTGCGTCAAGAAAATAATCGAGACCAAAAAATATTGCAACAATCGTAGTATTTGATTTCAAATAATTTGAGTGTTACAATCTCTATAATTTCTCTGATTCTTCTTTTCAACAATACATAAATTCAAGCGTTTTTGAGCTTGATTTTGAGTCTATATTTGTTGCGATGAACGATGATCTTGAAATCAACTAGCACGAACTTTGATACGAACTTTGACTCCTTGAATTTTGATGTGTTCTTTGTTCTTGATCCACGAGTTTTTTCTTACTTCTTGTTATAACTTCTAGTGTCTTTTCTGAGTTATGAATACCCTATTTATAGTTGTGGGAGGGAAGAGTTATCACAAGAACATACTCCTTCCGACCAATCAAGTTGAAGTGTGACAAGGTCGCATTTGATCGGCCAAAACATGTCACTTGCACACATGACAAAGTTTCATTGACTTTTGAATTTGACTTGCCATGCCTTGTCATTTTGACAGGTGACACGATCCTATTAACTATTTTATTTGATTTGGTGTGCCACGTCATTTGATACGCGACACCAAACTGGACCTCCAGGAAGATGACATCTTGTTCTTAATGAAGTGAGTTCATCACTTGTAGCCCAATTAAACGGGTTAGCCTAATAGATGTGAACTCATTTATTTAACCCATATATATTTGGACTTATATAATTAATCGAATTATATTAGCACATAATATTCAGTTGGCCTAACATATTTAACACATAGTCTAAATTATTTTATTAAATTTGAATTCAATAAATTTTGTATACCTAAGAGGTAAGAAAAAACTGTTGATAAAATACTAAATAAAAAAAAGTGCCTTCTGAAACTTCCAATTTTCTAAAAAAGTGAGTTAGAACAAAGCAATTGAAAATCAATATAAGAATATAGAAAACAATACTACAAAACAAAAATTACAGTTGAACTGGCGTAAAGATCCGAATTGGATCATGTCTTTTATTTTGAGAAAATAAATTAAAGATAATTCAAAGTTTTAATTTTAATTTCTCATAATCACAATATTCCTTTTCGGATTCATCAATGTCACGATCCATTTTTTGAACAAGCCGAAACCGGCACTCGATCACTAAACATGACCGAGTGAACCATCTCTGCTTATCAAACCTATTATAACTCCAAACTTTATATGCAACAAAGCAATACTCTAACCAAATACTTTTGATTAATTCAAATATTTAAATAAATCAACTCCAAAACTTTGTTCGTAGTAACTACTGAATTACTGCTAAGTTATTATAAAATAACATCTGAATCTCAACCCAATGACTATGTCTATGAAGCCTCTACTGATAAACTGACGCACTGCTCAGGACATGAGATTTCCAGGTCAGTTCTCTAAGTAACAAAGAAATAACTAAATAAAGATGACTCTAAGGAATACTCCACGAATAAAAGCGGAGCTCACCAATAGCACTGGAAGCGAAGGAAGTCCTAACTCGTAGCCTGCTTGCCTGCAAATCCGGTTCCTACGTTGTACCGCAGACCAACGTATGTTCCCAAAAGAGAACGTCAGTACCATCCATTGTACTCAGTGAGTCTCAATAACATGGGACGAAACTTTAATAACATATACATTATGAGAAAAGGTTCTAAATGCATGTAAAACATAAAGCTTATAAGAATAATTCTAAATAACTGCATAACAGCAGTTTATGAATATTCTAAAAGAAATTCTTTTCTTTTTCTTTCTTAAAAAAAAAATACTTCGCTTTATACTTTGGGAGTTCCAACTATCCTGACTTAATTCTGTCTCAGTCACCGTATGATCGGCACGGGTTCGATCCCAACCTAATCGAATAGGCCCAATCCACGAGGTGCCACTCGCTTCATGGTTCTCAGCGCTCATGTATCATACCTTAGCATGGCTAAGTAATTTCTCAGCAATGAGACCCTCGGCTCGTGTGCTCCCTACTTTGGCACAAGTAGTTTCAGGAAGTTAACGCCTTGGTCAGGACCCTCGGCCTGGACGATGACCCCTTCTCAGAATAAAGGATACTCCCAAAAATCTTTTCTTTTTAAAACTCCTTCTTGTGACTTTTCAAGTCTAAATCTTTCGAACATACTTATTCTAAAAAATTTTAATGTAAGGTATGGAATAAGAATGAAATAAACATTCAAAACTATTTCTAAATATTCGTGCTTTTTCATGAATTTTCAACATGAAAATGGCATATAAGAATAACACAAAAAATCTAAAAATTTATGCACATATATCAAAATAATTCATCTAACTTTAACAAAAAAACAATTCTAAGCTAATAGGAACGCACTCACTTCGATTAAGCACATATTCACTCTTTTAGCCAATTCATCAAACACCTTGTATGCATACTTTTGTGAGTTAAACCACTTTGGTAAAGGGTTATATCTACTCACCTCAAACTTCTCGAGCCAATACGTAGACTCCAATCCAATTTATACACGTCAAATAATTGATTCTACAACAACCAGTACATTTTAATTAATTTTAAAGTTTCACACCTAACATAAAATCTATTGTTGATATGGAGAAAAACGGGAATTAACTATTCAATTCTTACCTATTACTACTATAGGGTAATTGATAATAGGGAATTTTATATACCTGAGTTCAAGAATTAATGATTTGTAAAGAACCCTAGAATTTTCCGTTGTTTGCGTGAGTATTTCGCTGAAACGGCTTTGGGAACAGAATGTCGACTCCAATCTTCAAATGGCTTTCACGCCTTTCTCTGCCAAGAGCCCTTTATGGGCTTAAGGCTCACGTGCCCTTTTCCTTCTAGTTCTTTTTTTTTGTTTTTCTTTTTTTTTTTTTTTTTGTTTTGTTTGTTTGTTTGTTTTGTTTGTTTTGACTTAACTAGTATTTAATTATACCTACTTTTAATAATTAATAACATTAAAGTTATTAATATTCCCCTAATTGTATATCCAATTATTTATAAATAGAGAAGTAACTCAAAATTAATCACACGGGTTTAAATCCGTAATAGAAGTATAATTTAAGTTTAAACAATAAATAAATTCTATATTTAGCGTGTATTGAAACTTTTATAGCTTTGATGAGTGTTACAATCTTCCCTCCTTAAAAACATTCGTCCTCGAATGTTGCTAGGGCGTTATTCTTTAGCTAACAATCATTCCTTAGGTCCTTGAACCTCTTAAATTTTCTTAGCACTACTGACTCTTCCAAGGGACTCAAAATTTTGGCTAACTTCCTTAATTTTCAAAAATTTCGGCAGAGTTTCCCTTATAAATTGGACTATCCAAAAAAATATCCCTGTCACAAATACCACAACTACACCAACAACAACCAAATATACCATAACAGACCATTCATAGGCACCATACACAGCTCATAAATTAATTACTCACACTCCGGCAAGGAGGTATCACAATAACTAACAAGAATCTAAAGCACAACACTTTAGCAAAAGTAAATCACTCTAATGAATTAAATATACTCTGGCATAAACTAAATCACTACAACAACTAAATATAATCTAGGAAGGACATAAACACTTGCTAACTTGTATTTAATAAATGAAATATAAATGTCAAACCAACATAGGTTCACATACCTTTTTCCTCAAATAAATATGGATATTTCTTTCTCATATCTTCCTCGACCTCCCACGTAGCCTCTTTTGAATCATGATTACTCCACAAAACTTCTACCGATGCTATATCCTTTGTTCTCAACTTTCTTACTTGCCTATCAAGAATTTCTATAGGTACCTCTTCATAAGTCAAGCCTTCTTTAATTTCTATGGTATCAACAGTTATTACATGCGACTCATCATGAATGTGCTTTCTAAGCATCGACACATGAAAGACAGGATGAACAGAGGACAACTCAACGGGTAGCGCTAACTTATAAGCCACGTTTCCTTTCTTTTCTAAAATTTCATAAGGTCCGATAAATCTAGGGCTAAGTTTCCCTTTCTTACCAAACCTCATAACTCCTTTCATTGGTGAAACTTTCAAAAACACCTTATCACCAACCATGAACTCTAACTCACGATGCCTCTTGTCAGAATAAGACATTTGACGACTCTGAGCCGCTTTAAGTCTTTCTCTAATTAGCTGAACTTTCTCCAAGGCCTCACAAACAAACTCTGGACCAATCAACGGCACCTCTGCTGGTTCAAACCAACCCACTGGAGACCTACACCTCCGCCCATACAACGCTTCATAAGGAGCCATGCTAATGCTGGCCTGATAGCTGTTATTGGAAGCAAATTCTATAAGTGGCAAGTGATCATCCCAATTACCTCCAAAATCTATAACACACGCACACAACATATCTTCGAGAGTCTGAATGGTCCTTTCTGCCTGGCCATCGGTCTGTGGATGAAAAGCGGTGCTTGAATTGACCTTGGTACCTAATCTTTTCTGAAATGCCTGCCAAAAATGCACCGTGAACTGAGGGCCTCTATCAGATATGATTGAAACTGGAGTACCATGCAATCGGACTATTTCTTTGATGTACAACTGCGCATACTGCTCTGCGGAATCTGTCGTCTTTATTCGTAGGAAATGCGCGGACTTTGTCAGCCGGTCTACAATAACCCAAATTGAATCATGTTTACGGTATGTGAGAGGTAGACCTACTACGAAGTCCATATTAATCATCTCCCACTTCCACTATGGTATCTCTATGTCTTGAGCTAGGCCACCAGGCCTCTGATGCTCGGCTTTGACTTGCTGGCAATTTAAACATTTAGCCACATGATCTGCTACTTGTTTCTTCATGCCTTTCCACCAATACAACTCTTTCAAATCTAGATACATTTTGGTGGCACCTGGGTGGATAGAGTACCACGAACTGTGAGCTTCCTCCATTATGGCCTTCCTAAGACCATCTACATCAGGCACACATAACCGATCATTCAACTTCAAAACTTCGTCACTTCCTAGAGTGAAAACGGTGATTTCTTTGCTTCTGACTCCTTCTTTTAATTTCACTAAGTACGGATCTTCGTCTTGCTTAGCCTTAACATGCGCAACAAGGGAGGATTGCGCTAAGGCATAAGCAGTTATATCTCCTTCTTCGATCTCATCCAATCTAATTCCATCATTTGCTAGTTTTTGAATTTCTCGACCCAAAGATCGCCTTTGTACTGCAAGATGGGCCAAGACACCCATTGACTTCCTACTAAGTGCATCTACTACCACATTAGCTTTGCCCGGGTGATAAAGGATATTGATGTCATAATCTTTCAATAGCTCGAGCCACCTTCTCTGTCTCAAATTTAGTTCTTTTTGCTTGAAAATGTACTAGAGGCTTTTGTGATCTGTAAACACTTCAGAATGCTCGCCATAAAGGTAGTGTCGCCATATTTTTAATGCAAACACCACTGCTGCAAGCTCCAAGTCGTGTGTGGGGTAGTTCTTTTCATGATTCTTTAACTGCCTGGAAGCATAAGCAATAACTTTTCCATTTTGCATAAGAACACAACCAAGGACCACTCTGGAGGCATCACAATACACTGTGAACGCACCCGAACCTGTCGGCAAGGTTAACACAGGTGCAGTGGTCAACCTCTTCTTTAACTCTTGAAAACTCTGCTCACAAGCGTCTGACCATTGGAACTTAACTGCTTTCTGAGTCAACTTAGTTAATGGAGCTGCAAGTGAGGAAAACCCCTCCACAAACCTTCTATAGTAGCCAGCTAACCCCAAGAAACTCCTGATTTCGGTTGGCGTTGTCGGCCTAGGCCAGTTCTTGACTGCTTCTGTCTTCTGAGGATCTACTTTTATTCCTTCACTAGATACCATGTGGCCTAAGAATGCCACTAACTGCAACCAGAACTCACATTTTGAAAACTTGGCATAAAGCTCATTTTCCTTCAAGGTCTGCAAGGCTATTCTGAGGTGTTCTGCATGATCTTCCTTGCTCTTAGAGTACACCAAAATATCGTCTATAAACACAATAATAAAGGTATCCAGGAATGGCTTGAAAACTCTGTTCATGAGGTCCATGAATGCAGCTGGAGCATTTGTCAACCCGAAGGACATCACTAGAAATTCATAGTGCCCGTAGCGAGTTC
>NW_017671200.1:64229-179212 GCF_001879085.1 Nicotiana attenuata | reverse complement strand
ATCCTATTAGTAGGTAATTCCATAGTTCAAAGATATCATTTTAACAATTAAAACTATCAAACATAAATCTATTAAAACTATCATTTTAACAATTAAACTATTAAACAGTTAAACTATCTCTAATTTCTTCTATGATTTTCACATATTGGTTCAATTTTTTTAGAATAGAATTATTAAACTTATAAATTACACTTCTTCTATGGTTTTCATATATTGGTTCATAAATCTTTTAAGAATAGAATTATTAAACTTATATTTTATAGAAGAACCATATATCATATATTTTAAAATTTTCAAAACTTACTACTCTTATTTACTAATTTGCTTTTTACTCTTTCGTTCATTGAACGTCAGTTTAACTAGTTCTAAAGCTAAATGGAATATATATATATATATATATATATTAAAAGTATACAATTATAATTTAAAAAAGCTAATATACCTGCTATGAAATCATCCATCTAAAGTTTCAGTTAAAGTATACCTAAATCAAACAAGACAAGAAAGAGACATAGTAAATAAACTTGAAAAATTCAACCGATTATGCAAAGCCTAAAAGGATGTGGACTTTTTTAACAATAAAACGATGATTGCAGTGACATAGGCCTACTACATGGGGGCTGAATTGATATGGAATATTTTGCTACTTATAAACACCTCATAGTCATTATAGAACAAACATGTAAATGATAAAGAAATCTAGACAAAGACAACTTGCCAATTTTCACCATATTGGTTCATAAATTCGTTAAGAATGAAATTATTAAACTTAGAAATATACAAACTTTTAAGGCTGGACATTTTGACTATAACTACCAAGCTGCCCAGTTACATCGGGTTAAGGAATAGAATCACAAAATAATGAGCAATGGTTTTCATGCATACTGCACAGTACTTGTCACGACCCGGATTTCCCACCATCGGGAGTCGTGATGGCGCCTACTGTTAGAGCTAGGCAAGCCATACATTTAAACATTTTCGGATAACAGCATAACAATAATAAAATATCGAGCCTTTAAATAAATGCGGAAGTCTTTTAAAACATAAACAACTGGTAACCCAAAATGCAGAAGTCTAATATTTCACTACCCAAGATTGGAGTCGCTATCTCACGAACTACTAAAGAGTGTTACAAACAAGTCTGAATAGAAAAAAAATACATAATGTCTGTCTCGTTACAATGAAGCAAACAGAAAATATGGAAAGGGACTTCGCCTGCGAATGCCAGCTAGGCTACCTCGTAAGTCCCTGGACTGAAGAGGGCTCCCGATCAACTACTGCTGTGGTCCAAGAGCTACTCCGGTACCGTAATCTGTGCAAAAAGCACAGAAGTGTAGCATCAGCACAACCAACCCCATGTGCTGGTAAGTGCCTGGCCTAACCCCGGCAAAGTAGTGACGAGGCTAGACAGGACTACCAAGTCAACCTGTGCAGATATTTATATACAAGTACTACCAAAAAATATAACAGCGGAAAGTAATAATTAAGACTGGGAGGGGAGCATACTTTTGGGAATAACAGATAAAATAGAATGGTAGGAACAAATAAGGAAAACTACAATCAAATCTCTTCTAACACAGGATACGTGGTCGGCGTGCCACACGATCCCAGTTCATGATATATAAGTGGTCGGCGTGCCACACGATCCCATTTCATAATATATAAGTGGTCGGCGTGCCACACGATCCCATTTCATAATATATAAGTGGTCGGCGATGATTTCCCGGCAAGGGAAACAAGTATCAATTCAACCATCCCGGCAAGGGAGAATACAAATAAACAGTTAATTCCCGGCAAGGGAGCAACAACAATCACTTACTCGTCCCGGCAAGGGAGTAATTACATCTCTTCCTCTTTCGTTCATTTCTTACGTCCTAATCGTGTCAAAATTCGAGCCAACGCTCCAAGGAGTTTACAAATCATATTTTTCTCTTCATATTGTTCACATTATATTGAATCCATCAATTAAACAAGGAAGAGTCACCACGGAATCCCACATAAGCACAAGTAAGGACTCACGGTCATGCTAGACACCGGTGTATAGATACTCGTCACCATGCCTATACACCGTACTCAATATTTAGCAATTAGCAAATAATACTCTAGTCCTATTCCCTCAAGCCAAAGTTAGATCAAACACTTACCTCGGTCCAAAGAATAGCAATCAATCCTCAAATACCGCCTTTCCTCTACAATCCGACTCCGAAACAATGGTATCTAGGCATAATTAGTTCAATAATATCAATAAGGATTCAAAAACATAATCCCATAGCCTAGAAATGAAATTCCTATCATTCTTCCAAAAACACCAAAATTCGACCCCGGGCCCACATGGTCCAAACTCGAGGCTCGGACCAAAACCCGATCACCCATAACCCCACGAGTTCAAATATATAATTTATTTCAAGATTCGACCCCAAATTGAGGTTGAATCACCCAAAATCCCCAAAGCCCTAACTCTACCCAAAACCCCCATTTTCTACTTTGAATTCATGATTTAGGGCTAGGAAATTAGTGATTAGTGGAAGAAATTAAGAGGGAAAGAAGTTAAGAACACTTACCTAAGAGGCTCTGGAGAAAGAAGCTCTTCAAAATCGCCTATGGAGTGTTAGAGAGAGGAACTCGTGTGAAGAAATGGCTAAATCCCGAGCTACTGATTCTGTTTTGAACTTAAAAATTCGCTGGGCAAAAATGCCNAAGAATTAATGATTTGCAAAGAACCCTAGAATTTTCAGTTGTCTGCGTAAGTATTTCGCTGAAACGGCTTTAGGAACAGAATGTCGACTCCTATCTTCAAATGGCTTTCACGCCTTTCTCTGCCAAGAGCCCTTTATGGGCTTAAGGCTCACGTGCTCTTTTCCTTTTAGTTCTCTCTTTTTTTTCTTTTTCTTTTTTTTGTTTTGTTTTTTTGTTTTTTTTTTTGTTTTGACTTAACTAGTATTTAATTATACCTACTTTTAATAATTAATAATATTAAAGTTATTAATATTCCTCTAATTGTATATCCAATTATTTATAAGTAGAGAAGTAACTCAAAATTAATCACACGGGTTTAAATGCGTAATAGAATTATAATTTAAGTTTTAAAAAAATTAAATTCTATATTTAGCGTGTCTTGAAACTTTTATAGCTTTGAGGAGTGTTACAATCTTCCCTCCTTAAAAACATTCGTCTTTGAATGTTGCTAGGGCCTTATTCTTAAGCTAACAATCATTCCTTAGGTCCTTGAACCTCTTAAATTTTCTTAGCACTACTGACTCTTCCAAGGGACTCAAAATTTTGGCTAACTCCCTAAATTTTCAAAAATTTCGGCAGAGTTTCCCTTGTAAATTGGACTATCCAAAAAAATATCCCTATCACAAATACCACAACTACACCAGCAACAACCAAATATACCATAATAGGTCATTCATATGCGCCATACACAGCTCATAAATTAATTACTCACACTCCGGCAAGGAGGTACCACAATAACTAACAAGAATCTAAAGCGCAACACTTTAGCAAAAGTAAATCACTCTAATGAATTAAATATACTCTGGCATAAACTAAATCATTACAACAACTAAATATAATCTAGGAAGGACATAAACACTTGCAAACTTGTATTTAATAAATGAAATATAAATGTCAAACCAACTTAGGTTCACATACCTTTTTCCTCAAATAAATATGAATATTTCTTTCTCATATCTTCCTCGACCTCCCACGTAGCCTCTTTTGAATCATGATTACTCCACAAAACTTTTACCAATGCTATATGTTCTCAACTTTCTTACTTGCCTATCAAGAATTTCTATAGGTACCTCTTCATAAGTCAAGCCTTCTTTAATTTCTATGGTATCGACAGTTATTACATGCGACTCATCATGAACGTACTTTCTGAGCATAGACACATGAAAGACAGGATGAACAGAGGACAACTCAACGGGTAGCGCTAGCTTATAAGCCACGTTTCCTTTCTTTTCTAGAATTTCATAAGGTCTGATAAATCTAGGGCTAAGTTTCCCCTTCTTACCAAACCTCATAACTCCTTTCATTGGTGAAACTTTCAAAAACACCTTATCACCAACCATGAACTCTAACTCACGATGCCTCTTGTCAGAATAAGACTTTTGACGACTCTGAGCTGCTTTAAGTCTTTCTCTAATTAGCTGAACTTTCTCCAAGGCCTCATAAACAAACTCTGGACCAATCAACGACACCTCTGCTGGTTCAAACCAACCCACTGGAGACCTACATCTCCTCTCATACAAGCTTCATAAGGAGCAATACCAATGCTGGCCTGATAGCTGTTATTGTAAGCAAATTCTATAAGTGGCAAGTGATTATCCCAATTACCTCCAAAATCTATAACACACGCACGCAGCATATCTTCGAGAGTCTGAATCGTCCTTTCTGCCTGACCATCTGTCTGTGGATGGAAAGCGGTGCTCAGATTGACCTTGGTACCTAATCTTTTCTGAAATGCTTGCCAAAAATATGCTGTGAACTGAGGGCCTCTGTCAGATATGATTGAAACTGGAGTACCATGCAATCGGACTATTTCTTTGATGT
Organism: Nicotiana attenuata; assembly: GCF_001879085.1. Lineage (NCBI taxonomy): Eukaryota > Viridiplantae > Streptophyta > Magnoliopsida > Solanales > Solanaceae > Nicotiana > Nicotiana attenuata. The sequence goes on along the minus strand of NW_017671200.1, from coordinate 174,655 downwards.
ACAACTGCGCATACTACTCTGCAGAATTTGTCGTCTTTACTGGTAGGAAACGCGCAAACTTTGTCAGTCGGCCTACAGTAACCCAAATTGAATCATGCTTACGGTATGTGCGAGGTAGACCTACTACGAAATCCGTATTCATCATCTCCTACTTCCACTGTGGTATCTCTATGTCTTGAGCTAGGCCACCAGGCCTCTGATGCTCGGCTTTGACTTGCTGGCAATTTAAATATTTAGCCACATGATCCGCTACTTCTTTCTTCATGCCTTTGCACCAATACAATTCTTTCAAATCTAGATACATTTTGGTAGCACCTGGGTGGATAGAGTACCTCGAACTGTGACCTTCCTCCATTATGGCCTTCCTAAGACCATCTACATCAGGCACACATAACCGATCATTCAACTTCAAAACATCGTCACTTCCTAGAGTGAAAGCAGTGATTTCTTTGCTTCTGACTCCTTCTTTTAATTTCACTAAGTACGGATCTTCGTCTTGCTTAGCCTTAACATGCGCAACAAGGGAGGATTGCGCTAAGGCATAAGCAGTTATATCTCCTTCTTCGGTCTCATCCAATCTAATTCCATCATTTGCTAGTTTTTGAATTTCTCGACCCAAAGATCGCCTTTGTACTGTAAGATGGGCCAAGACACCTATTGACTTCCTACTAAGTGCATCTGCTACCACATTAGCTTTGCCCAGGTGATAAAGGATATTGATGTCATAATCATTCAATAGCTCGAGCCACCTTCTCTGTCTCAAATATAGTTCTTTTTGCTTGAAAATGTACTGGAGGCTTTTGTGATCTGTAAAGACTTCAGAATGCTCGCCATAAAGGTAGTGCCGCCATATTTTTAATGCAAACACCACTGCTGCAAGCTCCAAGTCGTGTGTGGGGTAGTTCTTTTCATGATTCTTTAACTGCCTGGAAGCATAAGCAATAACTTTTCCATGTTGCATAAGAACACAACCAAGGCCCACTCTGGAGGCATCATAATACACTATGAACTCACCCGAACCTGTCGGCAAGGTTAACACAGGTGCAGTGGTCAACCTCTTCTTTAACTCTTAAAAACTTTGCTCACAAGCGTTTGACCATTGGAACTTAACTGCTTTCTGAGTCAACTTAGTTAGTGGAGCTGCATGTAAGGAAAACCCCTCTACAAACCTTCTATAGTAGCCAGCTAACCCCAAGAAACTCCTGATTTCGGTTGGCGTCGTCTGCCTAGGCCAGTTCTTGAGTGCTTCTGTCTTCTGAGGGTCTACTTTTATTCCTTCACTAGATACCACGTGGCCTAAGAATGCCACTGGCTGCAACCAGAACTCGCATTTTGAAAACTTGGCATAAAGCTCATTCTCCTTCAAGGTCTGCAAGGCTATTCTGAGGTGTTCTGCATGATCTTCCTTGCTCTTAGAGTACATCAAAATATCGTCTATAAACACAATAATAAAGGTATCCAGGAATGGCTTGAAAACTCTGTTCATGAGGTCCATGAATGCAGCTGGAGCATTTGTCAACCCGAAGGACATCACTAGAAATTCATAGTGCCCATAGCGAGTTCTAAAGGTTGTTTTAGATATATCCTTTTTTCTGATTGTCAACTGATGGTACCCCGACCTCAAGTCTATTTTTGAAAAGTACTTTTCACCCTGAAGTTGATCAAATAAATCATCAATTCTTGGCAGTGGGTACTTGTTCTTAATTGTAACTTTATTCAACTGCCGATAGTCGACACACATTCTGAGAGACCCATCTTTCTTCTTGACAAACAGGACCGGGGCACCCCACTCGGTCTGATGAAGCCCTTGTCAAGAAGTTCTTTCAACTATTCTCTCAACTCATTAAGTCATGCTAGAGCCATCCTATAAGGAGGTATAGATATGGGCTGAGTGCCTGGCACGAGATCAATGCCAAAGTTTATGATTCTTTCAGGAGGAAGTCCGGGAAGGTCATCTGGGAAAACTTCTATAAATTCTCTAACAACTGGCACAGACTGAAGAGCTGGTGGTTCTGATTCTGGATTAATGATGTGAGCCAAATAGGCGAGACACCCCTTACCGATCATTCGTTGTGCCTTAAGGTAAGAAATAAACTTACCTACAAGCGATGTTGAACTACCCTTCCACTCTAAGACTTCTTCATTTGGAAACTGGAACCTGACTATCTTGGCATGACAATCTAACATGGCATAGCAGGAAGACAACCAATCCATACCCATGATCACATCGAAATCCACCATTTCTAACTCTATGAGATCGGCTTTGGTGTTGCGACCTTGGACTGAAACTATACAACTTCTATAGACTCTTGTGACTTTCACTGACTCTCCAACTGGAGTAGATACTGGAATGTCTCACTAAGTTGTTCAGGTTCTAGTCCGAGGTTAATTGCAAAGTATGAAGTCACATATGAAAACGTTGAACCTGGATCCATTATGGCATAAGCATTATGCGAGCAGACTAAAAGTATACCTGTAATAACTTCTGCAGATGCCTCTGCACTCTGACGATCAAGTGTAATAAACAAACGGGGTTGTCCCCCTCCCTGAGTAACTCGGTCTGCACCTCTGCCTACTCCATGCCCGGTCTGATTATGAGAACCACGAGCCTAAGGTGGTGCAACTGCAGTAGCTGAGTAACTAGAAGGACTAGTTGATCCACCACTGAAATTACATTGCAACTTTGGGCAGTTGGCCTTTACATGACTAATGTCTCCACAATGGTAGCAACCATGAAACCCGAGCTTGTACTGACCTGAATGTTGCCGCTTACATGTTCCACAAAGACCTTGTTGGTGTGAATGTTGCTCAGCATGACTCTGGCTATGTGAGGATGATGTCCTAAAATTCTGATTCTGGCGAGACTGATTTCCATAACTCTGAGTACGTCTGAAGGAAGACCCACCACCTGACTGATGACTGGACTGAGCTGGTGCTAATGACTCCTTATTAGAGGAATCCCTTCCACCTCCACTGGATGTACCATTAAACCTGCCCGTTGTCCGAGCTTTCTTGTTATGCTCTTTTTCTTCTCTCCTTCGTTATCTGTCTTTTTCTAAGTGCTTGGCAAATCCCACAACAAAGGAGAAGGCTGTCATCCCTACTTCTGCAGCTGATGTTGTATCCTTAATGTGGTAAGCTAAACCGCCAACAAACCTGCGAATCTTTGCTTTTTCTGTCTTAACCATGTGAGGAGCATGCTTAGCTAACCTTATAAATTCCATGTAGTACTCTTGCACACTTTTATTTCCTTGCTTGAGTTGTTCGAACTCTGTAGCCTTAGCTTCCCTATCCTCTTCTGGGATAAAGTTAGCCATGAAGGCCTCTTCAAATTCTTCCCAAGTAGGCGGACCATCATCTTCATCTCTTTCCTTTTCCCACATCTCAAACCAAGCGCCGGCCGCATCTCTAAGTTGGTAAGCAGCTAGCTCCACAGCTTCATCATCAAATGCTTTCATCACTCGGAGGGCTTTCTTGACACCCTCCAGCCACAACATCGGATCTTCATCAACTATAGAACCCTGGAACACTGGAGGACTCAACTTCAAAAATTCATTCACTCTTGAGGACTCAGAATTGTTCTGTCTATTTGATTGAGGTGGAATCTCATCTCTTCTCTCGTTCTGGTTGGCCATAAAGGCTTTAAACATCTCCATAGCACTGTTGACAGCATTAAACATCTGACCCACCTCGGGAGATATAGTTGCCTGACCCGGAGCTGCTGTTGGGGGCGGTACCGGATCCTGAGGTACTGGATCATCATGCTCCACCCCTTCTTCTTGTTCAACCCGGGGTACTTGGACTCCTTTGTGGATTTTCCCCTCCTTTTCTGAGTCGAAGCCTTCTTAGTTCTACCTTGAGCCACAATAGTAGTTATAGTTTCTTGAGCAGCATCCTGAGTGTCAGTGTCAGAGTTACGAGTACGAGCCATTTCTGCGAGTTTTGGAGAAACGAATACATTAGATAATTTCTTAGAGGTAGGATCTACTGCACGATCTAAAGTATGACAAAAAATGAGATTTTTCCTAAATGCTTGTAGCCTCCTATTTATAAGTATGGCACGCTTCATACCCATAAACAAGACTCTACTAACACGGCTTCACAGACCCCTAGGACTCCATAAACCTGAGGCTCTGATACCAAGTTTGTCACGACCCATTTTCTGAACAAGCCGAGGCCGGCGCTCGATCACTAAACATGACCGAGTGAACCATCTCTTCTTATCAAACCTATTATAACTCCAAACATTATATGCAACAAAGCAATACTCTAACCAATACTTTTGATTAATTCAAATATTTAAATAAATCAACTCCAAAACTTTATTCGTAGTAACTACTGAATTACTGCTAAGTTATTATAAAATAACATCTGAATCTCAACCCAATGACTATGTCTATGAAGCCTTTACTGATAAACTGACGCACTGCTCAGGACATGAGATTTCCTGGTCAGTTCTCTAAGTAACAAAAAAATAACTAAATAAATATGACTCTAAATACTCCACGAACAAAAGCGGAGCTCACCAATAGCACTGGAAGCGAAGGAAGTCCTAACTCGTAGCCTGCTCGCATGCAAATCCGGTTCCTACATTGTACCGCAGACCAACGTAGGTTCCCAAAAGAGAATGTCAGTACCATCCATTGTACTCAGTGAGTCTCAATAATAGGGGGCGAAACTTTAATAACATATACATTATGAGCAAAGATTCTAAATGCATGTAAAACATAAAGCTTATAAGAATAATTCTAAATAACTACGTAATAGCAGTTTATGAATACTCTAAAAGAAATTCTTTTCTTTTTCTTTCTTAAAAAAAAAATACTTCACTTTATATTTTGGGAGTTCCAACTATCCTTACTTAATTCTGTCTAAGTCACCGTGTGATCGGCACGGGTTCGATCCCAACCTGATCGAATAGGCCCAATCCATGAGGTGCCACTCGCTTCATGGTTCTCAGCGCTCATGTATCATACCTTAGCATGGCTAAGTAATTTCTCAGCAACGAGACCATTGGCTCGTGTGCTCCCTACTTTGGCACAAGTAGTTTCAGGAAGTCAACGCCTTGGTCAGGACCCTTGGCCTGGACGATGACCCCTTCTCAGAATAAAGGATACTCCCAAAAATCTTTTCTTTCTAAAACTCCTTCTTGTGACTTTTCAAGTATAAATCTTTCGAACATACTTATTCTAAAATTTTTGAATGTAAGGTATGGAATAAGAATGAAATAAACATTCAAAACTATTTCTAAATATTCTTGCTTTTTCATGAATTTTCAACATGAAAATGGCATATAAGAATAACACAAAAATCTGAAAATTTATGCACATATATCAAAACAATTCATCTAACTTTAACAAAAAAATAATTCTAAGCTAATAGGAACTCACTCACTTCAATTAAGCACATATTCACTCTTTTAGCCAATTCACCAAACACCTTGTGTGCATACTTTTGTGAGTTAAACCACTTTGGTAAAGGGTTATATCAACTCACCTCAAACTTCTCGAGCCAATACGTTGACTCCAATCCAACTTATACCCGTCAAACAATTGATTCTACAACAACCAGTGCATTTTAATTAATTTTAAAGTTTCACACCTAAACATAAAATCTATTATTGATATGGAGAAAGAAGGCAATTAACTATTCAATTCTTACCTATTACTACTATAGGTTAATTGATAATAGGGAATTTTATATACCTGAGTTCAAGAATTAATGATTTATAAAGAACCCTAGAATTTACTGTTGTCTGCGTGAGTATTTCGCTGAAACGGCTTTAGGAACAGAATGTCGACTCCAATCTTCAAATGGCTTTCACGCCTTTCTCTGCCAAGAGCCCTTTATGGGCTTAAGGCTCACGTGCCCTTTTCCTTTTAGTTCTCTCTCTCTCTCTCTTTTTTTTTTTTTGACTTAACTAGTATTTAATTATACCTACTTTTAATAATTAATAACATTAAAGTTATTAATATTCTCCTAATTGTATATCCAATTATTTATAAATAGAGAAGTAACTCAAAATTAATCACACGGGTTTAAATCCGTAATAATAGTATAATTTAAGTTTAAAAAAAATTAAATTCTATATTTAGCGTGTATTGAAACTTGTATAGCTTTGAGGAGTGTTACAATCAAGCAATTTGACATTAAGAAGGGACTATCTACTTTTAGAAGATTGTAAGTTTGTATGTGTTTCGGTACGATATTGATATTTTAACTTCTTTTAAATACCAAATATTGTATTTTTTTTATAAATTCAAACTAAATACTATATCAAATATAAAAAATACCGAATAACATTTTTTTTAATTATTTCATTCGTTCATCTCGGTATCTATCAAGTTATGCACACCCCCAAACCACCTGCCAGGACATAGATAAACCTAGTAATTTAGCAAACAATAAGGAAGATATGATGGAGGCTATTTTTTTTTTCTTTTTTTGATGGAGAAAAATTAATTTTTGCTTAGTGACTAAAATTTGAGACCAGTTTGAATTCAGGAGTGCTACCAGAGTTGGAAAGCAATAGAATTTTGGTTTCTTGTGATGTCTTATGTCTTCGCCCTTTCTAAAACCTACTCTAGCCAGTGGCGGAATTAGGATTTTTCTCAAAGTGATTCAAAAAATTAAAAGAATTAACACGCGAAAAAGTGAAGGGAATTTAACATCTAATATAGAGGGCAGCCCGGTGCACTAAGCTCCCGGTATGCGCAGGGTCCGAGAAAAGGTTAGACCACAAGGGTCTATTGTACGCAAGCTTACCTTGCATTTCTGCAAGAGGCTAATTCCACGGTTTGAACCCGTAAACTCCTTGTGACATGACAGTAAATTTACGCCAATACTCCCCTTCTAAATTCAACATCTAATATATGTACAAAAAAAAAAAAAATTTGACATTATATACACAATATAATTTCGGACGAAAGGAGATGAACCCCTTCCGCCCACCAAGCTCTGTCCCTAGCCATGAGAAGCCATCACGCACGAAAAGTTGCAAGAAATATTGCCTAGGTGACGGTGTGACAGTAGTGGTGAGCTAAGTGTATTGAAGGGGTTAAGTTGAGTCTCCATCGTAATTACATTGTGCAAATTAAATAGGGCAAATGTAATTTTTGAATATTTATAGATGGTTAAATCCCTTTTACATAAGTGAAGTTTGCATTGTAAAAGTAGCCCAAAAATTGTGTTCGATTACATCTTAGAATCTCAAATTTGACATTACAGTATATTTCTTTTATACCACTTTATTTACCCTAAAAACAGATAACAATTCAATTTATACGTGGTTTTAAGGACACATGATTTTACTTGACACAAATCGAAAAAATATTTAATCGATATTGAAACTAACTGCAAATAGAAATAAAAGCAAACCGAGATAAACGTATAGCTTTGGCCCTCGAGCTAGATCGCCCTCGAACCAAACGAATATTTTGCTGGAAAATATGAATAGAGCAACAAAGTATTGAAAGCTTAAGAGAAATGTGGTATATTGCTTTGTGTAGCGTGAATATGATGCCTTTTACAAGTGATCAGACCCCCTTTATATAGTAGGGGAATCCTACCTTTGATACAATTCTAAATACAGTAAGAAATCCCTAATTAATTGGCCTTTTCTTGACACATGCCGAGATTTCCACCGTAATCCTTGCCCAATTGCGGATATTTTGGCTTTCCGTTATTTGGCTCGGCAGGCTTCCCTCGATCTTGCTCGTACCCTATCACGCTCGGTCTTGATCTCGATTGATCCCTGAGTCACGAGCGTGGAAATCTAACTTCTTGTTACAGTCCGGTATGATATGGGGTCGAACCTTGGCCTGCCACACCTCGGTCTCAATTAATCATACAAAAAGGGCAAGCCCGATTTTGACCGTATACAAATACTCCCCTCATTTTTTGGAGAGTAATGACAAGAAACGATTTGAGTTCTCGATCTTCACTTTGATACATCATGACGTAAGCAACAGAAGTAACCGAAACGTCTCGTCGGTTTGGATATTGAGGCATTAAATGCCTTTTAGTTGTTGTCGGCCACTACCGGTTCTGAACCGTCGCCATCTACCTATAAAAACCCTAGCCTTTCCTCATCCAAAATTTTACACTCAAACTCTTCTCTATCTTTGCTTTCGTTTAACAAATCTCTCTGCTTCACAATCTTCACACCCAAATTCCTCGAAACCTAATCGAACTGCGTATCATCCTCAATTCTTTCTTCTCTTGTTCATCAATGGCAAAAACTTCCAAAATTGTGCCGCAAAAGGAAACCGCTTCTTCATCACGACCTAGCAGTGGTGAGGCTCTAGCGTAACCCCACCCTGAGGAATTCGTTCCACTAGGGTGCCCAACTAATGCTGACTTCAAGCTCGAAAAGACTCCCGCGGTACCGGGCCAATGTGAACCGGTCTCGAGGTACATATGCACCATCACCCAAGACATCCTCAAAAAGGTGAAAAAGGAGTGTAACTGGGTGGACAAGGATGTAGTAGTTCCTACTCCCGAGGAATCGATCGCCACTCACGTGGAGGGGTATCTAAGTGTCTACATTTACCCCTTCATGATGGGTCCCTTAGACCCCATCATTGTCACATTTCGCAAGAGGTATGATGTCAACCTTGGCCAAATCCACCCTTCATTCTGGAGGATAGTTATTCTCCCCCGTTTCTTTACAAGAAAAATCGAGGGGTGTCCCTTCATCCTCGATTACCTTATGCACCTCTACAGTCCCCGACTCTATCGGGGGGGGGGGGGGGGACTGATCAAGCTTGTCCGTCGGGCCAATACAGCCCCGTTCTCCAGCATAGATGAGTCTCGAAATCGAGTCTGGATGGGCCGATTTGTCTGAATAAAGACTACGGACCTGATCCCTGCTGGAGACATGCCGTTCCCTGAGAAGTGGAACGTGAAACGTAAGTACACTTCACTTTAATGTTTAATCTGTTGTTTTACTTCCTTTTTCCTTTGATCATCTATATTTTGGTGTTGCAGCTATGGCCCAGATGCCGGAACCAATTTCGGAAATTAAGAAATGGGTCGAGAGCCTAGTGTCACAAAGACCCTACTCTGAACGTGCCTGGATGGAGTTGTTGAAGGGCCAGTGGGAAGACCGTAATCATGGTAGGTTTCTTCCTTGGAATGGCTATTGCCTAAGCTCCTCCTTGAAATCACTCACCCTTTTTCCTTTGTAGGTCTCAGGAAGGACGTTACAATGAGGCTGCCATCTGGTGATGAAGAAGTCCTTCCCCAACCACCTGCTCCGCAGAAGGCACATGAGAAGAAGAGGAAAGAGGCTCTGAGTTCCCTGGGCCCGGAGAAGAAAAGGCCGACGAGGAGGTCTCGCAAGCCTATGGGTTGTTGTCACTATGCCTTTGGAATCTATCCGCTGATTAAGGGATGAGCACGAAGAAGAGGAGGAAGAAGATGATTCCCATCTGGTGGCCCGTTCTCGGCCTGGTGTTTCGACACAAAAGCCCTCCGAACTGGAGGAAGTTGACGAGGGAGCATTGGTCGATGTTTCGGAGCTAGAAAAATTCGAGGCCTCTTCATCCCAAACTAAGGTGATTGAGGAAGGAACGGAGGCGAGGCTTCTAGAATAGCTGGCAATGTCCCGAGGGACGATCTGGGAGTGATTCATATCCTTGAGTCCCCTCGATTTTCAGATGCCACGATTCGCAAGGCCGCTAATTTGGTAGGTCGCTCTGGTGAGGGACCTCAAGGGGCAATTGATATCTGCAGCTACCTGGATGGGGTGGAGTTCGAAGCCTTGGGTGATGTCATTGGGCTTGGTGACTTATCGGTACCGAGGAAGACTTCGTCATTGGACGTTGTTGGGTCTTCAGCAAACCCGAAACTAGTGGACCGGTTCCCGACCCTAGTGCTAACCCCGATCGTAGGTACACCATAGGGCTTGCTATCCCATAGGATGCCGGGGTCTGCTCTCCCCCCGTGTGGATTGCTAGATACTTGAGATGCTTGGTGACCGAAGAGGACCAAGCAACGATGGATGCGGTGGGAGCCGCCTGTCTGTTCAACGAGGCCCAGCATGCTCTGAATCGGGTAACTTCGAGGGCCATTCCATTATCTTTTTTCAAACTTTAAGCTGTGGATAACTCTAACATTTTCTTTCTTTTTCGTAGGCTTTAGTATTGCATCACGAGGCCTTCCTTAGTATCTGGGAGGAGCGCAAGGCTGAGGTTCGGGACCTCACTGAGAAAAGCGATACCTACAAGCTTCTCAATGAGAAACTTCAGGCAGATTTCTTTTTCGTAGTCCCGTTTGGATTCGTCCATCTCCGATAAGGCAAATTTGGCCAACGAACTTGAGAGGGCCAAACCTGAGGTGGCCAAGGCCAACACTAAAGCTGATGCTAAGGTGGCCCAAGTTAAGATCGATGTCGAGACCATTCAGGCAAAGGACAGAAGTATGGTGGATCATGCGAAACGGAAAGCTCGAAGGGAATCCCTCGAGGAAGTTCAGGCTCAGGGTTTCAATATTGGGGCCGAACTCGAGACTGCCAAAGCAGAGGAGACCAGAGCCTGGAAGCTAGCCATTCTTGAGGAATACTCCGAGAGCCTAAACGGATCCGAAGATGGGGGAGATCTCGAGAATGGAGATGTTGCCCCTGACGAAGACCAGGCTACTTAGGCTTTTAAATAGTTTTTGTATTTCTGTTGAGGCCGCTTCAACCTTTGTAAAGAACTTCCATCGGGCCGTGTTGCCCTTGTAATATTTTTTATGAATATACAAAGATTTTTCCCTTCCATGTCTTCTGAGTCTGTTGTCTTTTCGTTGATATATATAAAGGTGAGAGTGCCTTAGCATAAAATTATGATGTTGTATTCGAAGGTCCAAGGTCGAGATGGTAAGGACCGATAATAAGTATCGCCCTCGACCATCTTTGATCGGTAATCCCCAATAAGGTAGCCCTTAGGCTTAACACGTAGTCCCGGATTCGGGGTAATAATTCGATCTTGAATCGAGGTGGACCTCGGGCTTGATAAATAGTCCCTGATTGAGGATTTGCTCGAACTCGATTTAAGATGGCCCTTAGGATTTCTAGTTGAGTGAGCATGATCTCTCAAACTCGAAGTATAAGTAGCCGTCAGGCCTTTGTATTTTTTGAGGCCATTTTTAGCCGTTGTAACTTTTGTATTTGGACGCTCTATCCTTTGTAAAAGATCGTGCCTCTGTGTGTGTGTGTGTGTATATAAATTCAGATTTTTTCCTTTGCTTTATCATTCGTATTTACAAAGGTTGGAATGCCTTAGCATGATATAATAAGATTGTGTTCGAGGGTTCGAACAAAACCCTGCCTTTATTACCATTCTAGGTTAAGGCGTTATCGGGGTTCGAAGTATCGAAGTTTTCTCCCAAAAATATCTAAGTTTAATATTCTGCCGAGGGTAGCCTTTAGAAACGGTTGTGAAAGAATTTTTTCTTTTCCGAAGTCCTATTTTTTTTTTTTTACAGATTTCGGACGTCTCCGAACCATGTTAAACTGGCAGTAGCCATTTAATTCGAGGATAGCCCAGTGGGCTTGCTTAACATAGCAGTCCCCGAGTGGGTATGGCCATGGCATTTAAAATTCGGGGTTTGCTTGATAGGTCTTATATCCCCAATATTTTGATATCTCGATCTATTTCAAAGTTGGTTTTCGAACGACAGTCCCCGACTGAGGGATTGATCGTCCGAATTTATACTATAATCGGCCCTTGAGCACATTTTCTTAAAAGATCGAAAGTACAGTGGAAATTTCTCAAGACATAAGATAGTTGCAAGGAAGGTACTTCTCTTTATTCTTATAAAAAATAGTCATACATGCATACATGTTTTATGTCAGAGCTCGAGCAATCTATGTGGGCACAGTTCATTTTGACCGTTTGGCCCTTACAGTGAATCCTACTTATCGAGACCCTTCCATTTCGAAATAATTTCCTTGCTAGAAAAATTTGACATCCGAGGGTAATCCCCCCTAGTATTTGAGGTTGATTGAAGAGAAAACTCGGATACTATAAACACAGTTTTGATATCGATTCATAATCGGCCTTGATTTTATGTTAACACGATCCATTGTTGCCTCATTAAAAACCTCACAGGAAAACTCATTTGGGACAAACCGGTCTAAGGAAAAAAGAGTGCAGCGCGTGCTTTCATACCTAAAGACTTCATGTCGATAAATCCATCGATGTTTCTTGTTGGCCACCTGCATGTGTTAGTTTAAAACAAAAGGAAATAGAAAAGGGTCGTACCTTAGCAGTAATATCGTTTTAGGTAAGATACATTCCAATTGCGAGGTAGTTGTTCCCCATTCATCATTCCGAGCTTGTAGAATCCCTTTCTGGTGACTTCGAGAATCTGGTATGGTCTTCCCAGTTTGGGCCCAGTTTCCCTTCGTTCGGATTTTGGGTGTTGAAGGTGACTTTCCTTAGTACCAAGTCCCCAAAGACGAAATATCGAAGATTGGCTCTTCGATTATAGTATCTCTCGATCCGTTGTTTTTGGGCGGCCAATCAGACGAGGGTGGCTTTTAAGGACATAATTGAATATACGTAGTTTTAAGGACACGTGATTTTACTTGTCACAAACTGAGAAAATATGTATACTGATATTGAAACTGACTGCAAATAGAAATAAAAGCAAACCGAAATAAACATATAGCTTTGGCCCTCAAACTAGGTTGCCCTCGAACCAAACGAATATTCTGCTGAAAAATATGAACAAAGCAACAGAGTATTGAAAGCTTAAGAGAAAGGTAGTATATTTCTTTGTGTAGCGTGAATATGATGCCTTTTACAAGTGACCAGATCCCCTTTGTATAGTAGGGGAGTCCTACCTTTGATACAATTCTAAATACAGTAACAAATCACATGATTAGCTAATTAATCAGCCTCTTCTTGATAAGTCCGGAGATTTCCGCTGTAATCTTTGCTCGATTGCGGATATTTTGGCTTCCGTTATTTGGCTCGGCAGGCTTCCCTCGATCTTTCTCGAACCCTATCCCGCTCGATCTCGATCGATCCCTGAGTCACGAGTTTGACAATCTAACTTCGTGTCACAGTCCGGTATGACACGGGGTCGAACCTTGGCCTGTCACGCCCCGGTCTCGATTAATCATACAGAAAAGTCAAGCCCGATCTTGACCGTATACATATTTGTATAAGAATTTTTTGCTCCGCCAATATATATGGGTGGGAGATATTTGATGATCGAAAACATTCTGTTTTGAAAGTTATTTGTTAATTCTAACGAATGATTCACGTTATACATGCATTAACTAAGAATATTTAAATTCTAATTGAGGAAACGAAAACAAAGTAAAATAGTGCGAAATCATTCTCATCTAGTACATGAGTATTATCTTTAGCTCTTTTTCTTTTATACCTGAAAACTACTAAGCTATAAGATATTGTTGACAATTACACTTAATAATGCACATAACTTAAATTCAGTAATTTGTAACTTGACAAGTACATGTGTAAATAAAACTATTACCATAGTGAACATGATATCTCTACTGAACATAACTTGCTTACCAAGTCACCTATTAATAAATGAGGAGGAAGCGAAGCTGTGTACGAAGCTTTACATCATCCTAAATTAAATTCCTATCACGGAATCCAACGTGAAAAGAACCTCAATTTTTGCTACTTGTCTAAAATAACCTTACACTGAATATTCTACTTATCTAACCTACCTATAAGACATGATCTCTAGGCACATTTTTAGGTCATGATCGATAACATTAGTTATCCGAAGCTAGCAAGTTGGGGTCGACTATCTGAATCTTTCACTGACTACATACATCGTTTCATTTAGTTAACGTAATATCCTTTGATGACTCCTCCTCTTTTAAGAGACTCATAATTAGGGTTATATTCATGAGCAACCCACTCTTCATCCTTTGGATTATAGAGATATGTGAACCTTTCATCAAACCTCCATTCACAAGGTGTTGAATGACTAATGCATTCGTAATCGGATTGAAAGGCGACGAAAGTTCCCATGTTTGTCGAGCAATTGTACATGGTAGAAGAAGGAAAAAAATTTCTGATTTTGACACTGATGTTGAAACTGCCCATTTTATTCAGATGCTTCACCTGGCCGTCGTCGTCAAAGGAGAAACATCGGATGCTTAGGTAATTTGTGTGGTTGTTTGTCACCACAACAGTTTTTATGTCTGGAAATCGTGCTGCAACATTTGAGACATTGACCATGAAAAATAACATTTCTATGGTCATTATTGTTGAGGTGAGAGTAGCTATAGCTCCTTTCATTGTGTTCCTTTTCTTTTGTTTTTTATTTTCCTGTTTTCCTCCTGAAATATCAAAATGTAAAAAAAAAAAAAGACCCAACTTATTTTTAGACAAAAAAATATATATAGAAAAAAACTCGTCGATTTCCAATGGACAATAGGAATTGTACATAAAAACGATAGTCCAGTGCACTACGCTCCAGCTATATATGCGTGGATCGGGGGAGGACCGGACCACAAGGGTCTATTGTATGCAACCTTACCCTATATTTCTGCAAGAGGTTGTTTCCATAGCTTGACCTCCTGGTCACGTGAAAGTAACTTTACTAGTTACGTCAAAGCTCCCCTCGGACAACAAGAATTGTACATAATTGCAAATATTATTCAAGAATATAATGATGTAGATATGTGATTCTATATATAGGGTTCTACGGATTCCTCATATTAGAGGGAAGTAACTAAGATACATTATTTCTAGTAATAATTCAACAAAAATTTCAAAGATTATTGAATGACCTTTAGTCAACCTTATTCAGGCACATCAATCAAAAGATATTGCTTAGCGATTAATATTTCTGGTGAAGAAGAAAATTTGACAAGCTAAGAAAGTCTTGTCGAAAATGTTTGAAAAGAATTTTATTGCTAGATGAATGTTAAAGAGAAAATATACCTTATATTTCTTGGATGCAATGGAGAGAATTTCAGTTCTGAATATCAATTCTTTCAAATTAAGCTGAGTTTCCTTTGGTAATGAGAGAATGATGCAAGGTTTTAATGATGTTTTTGGCTGTGAATTGGGAGATTTTTCAAGCAAGAATTAACAAAGAATTTTAATTTTTTTCTTGTTGTGTTGTTGAATGATTAAACATTTCCATGACTGCTATATATTTATAAAAATAAATTAAATTAGAAGGACAGAGTTCTTGTAGGAGATCCTAAATCTTTTATACTATTTTTAAGGTTTTACTATTTATGTGCCTTTAAAAAGAATAAAAAATTATCTCAATTTAGATACTCTAAACTTCTGATTCCTCTTTTTTATCGCACCACCAATGTTATGTTGCCACAATCCTAGCGATTTAGGAAGGTATTAACCAACCATTTGTCAGGACATAGATAAACCTAGCAATTTAGCAACCAAAAAAAAAAAAAAAGAATTCACGGAGAAGAATTAATTTTTGTAAAAACAACTTGTGGTTTATTAGATTAAAATTTGAATTAAAATATTATGAGTTTGAATTCATAATAAATAAAGAGGAAAGCGATTGAAATTAGTTCCTTACGACGTTTCTTGAATACATAGAATAAGAGGCTTGACGTAGAGCTCTTCTCTTCCCCCAAAAAAAAAAATCGAATGTTTATTAGGCATGAGTAGCCCCTTACTTGATGTCCCTATAGCTGGTGAATTCTTTGAATGATCATAGGAATGGCAAAATCAGTAGACACCGCGCTTGGAACATTTCACCACACGCGTATGATGATATGCTATAATTACGTATTTTAGTCGTTTATTACACTCAAATTTACTGCATTTTAATGGAGTTTGAGCTTTAATCGCTAGTGTCTTGCACTAATTGTGTGTTTTATGCCTTGTAGGAGTGATTCCGAGCTATATAGATGTTATGGAATGAATTCAAGTGATTTGGAGCTTTGAAGTCAAAGCCCAAGAAATTAAGCCGAAATCGTATTCAGGGATCAACAGATGATAGAGCAACAAAACGAAGAATCGAGTAGGCATATTGCGCACTGTCTAGTAAAATGCACATAACCTTTTGCTCAGAACTCCATTTGGGCTCCACAATATATGGTTGTAAAGCTAACTCAAAGGGTTACAACTTTCATGTTTTGAGTTTTTCCAAATTCCAAACGGAACAGGGTGAAAACGCGGTCGAAACCGTGACTGCGGACCTGAGGCGAGCTGAGGCAGTACACTTGCCAAATATCGCGTCCGTACCGCGGTTGACCGCGGCCGCGGCCGTCCAGACGTGAAAAATTGTCCTTTTTCGCCTAGGGGAAGGTATAATAGTTTGGGACCGACCCTACTTGGTATATATACAAGAAAAAATGGTATTTGAGGGGTTGGACATAATTTTTGACACAGATTCGACCTAAGGAGGCATATACACAATAGGAGCAAGGCGGACAATTCTTCTACGAGTTTTTCCTTCCTCTTCCTATTTTTCGTTGTTGGTTATGACTTTTAGTATTGTAGTTTTACATACTATTATGAATAGCTAATTTTTTATCTAGGGTTTTGATAGAATCTTTTGTAGGATAAATTCTTGTTATGTTTTTATATAATTGAGCCGTTGGATTTCTCTACTTGTTCAACTACGTGTTTATTGTTGTTGATTGAATGGTCATCGATTGATTGTGCCTATTTATTATGTGTTGCTTGAGAAAGGATACATATTTAGGTGGTTGTTGAACAACGTCACTCCTAACGTATGTGAGAAATCAATATATTGGGTTTAAAGGTAGGTTTAGAAATAACAAAGCTCATAATGAGCGGTTAGATAAAGCCAACTAGCGTAGTTCGAGAGAATATGTCTAGTAAATTATTGTAGTTGCTCGAGAGAGAATTACGGCCTCTAAAGTGCTCATGATCAGTAGAGAATACATTGGCGAAATTATAGGGAACATAGCTAGAAGGATTCCGACAATTGGGGAAATCATAACTCTAGACCTCCTTAATTCAGTGTCCAACCCTTTATCTCGTTAGTTGATAATTTTACCGGTTTGTAGTATTTGCTAGTTAATTAGTTAGAAATATAAATCTCAATCTTTATATTTAGAAAATTGTTCAATCTTGTCTTCTTAGTGATATTAAACAGATACAGCTAAGCCTTAGTTCTCTGTGGGATTCAACTCCGGACTTTTAGACCGGATTATATTTGCAGCGACCGGTTATCCTTTTTAGGACTAGAGTTGGGTGTGATCAAATTTTGGCGCCGTTGCCGGGGATTGCTATGGTGTAGTTGTAGCTGTATATATTGCTAGGGTTCAAGTTTGAACTTTTATTTTGTTTTGTTTTTTTTTTGTTTTTTTTATATAACTGTTGATTTGAGAAACATGACATCTTGGAATTATGGGAATTTAGGTGTAGATAATTCTACTATTGATCTCCATACATATTGTGAAGGAAACCACCCGTGGTAAAATTTTTAAAATGTTCCTGAGAGCGAGTTATGTGCACCAACTCAACCTTATTTGTGGAATGTGTGTGATGTGTGTGGTGGTAAAAATAGTCATTTTAATGGTTGTGCTTATATTTCTTATCTTCCTCCAACCCCTTACTATGATGGTTCTACCTTTTCTTGTGAAGTTAACAAGAAAAAAGAACCTGGGGATGCAGACCTGAAGGAGATCAATGATATGTTAAAGTGCCTTCTGAAATAAAATAATGAAAAATAATTGCAGATAGAAAAGCAAGAGGCAACTATTCGCAAGTTGGAGGCTCAATTGAGTCAAGTGGTTGGAGCTGTTAATGCTCAACAAGCCAATATTGATGATAGTAGCCAAGAAGAGCATGAATTTGAGGTGTTAATTGGGGAGGTCAGAGTAGAACATCAACAACCTAGCCAACTACAATTTGAGGATGTCAACGTTGAAGAAGTGAGACTAGAGTCAGCCAAGGACATTGATGATACAAATTTTGTTGACTCTAGTATCATTGATGTTGAGGATGCTGAAAGTCATGGAGTTCATGTGTGTGAGCGCATTGGTCCTCACTCCAAACATTTTTCTACATTGTGCTTTGATGACGATATGAAAATAGAGTCATCCGAGCCGATTGAGAAGTCAAGCATATCGTCATCCGAGCCGATTGAGAAGTCAAGGAATGAGGAACAAGGTGCCTACATTCTGGAATTTTTCTTGCCACAAAGACAGGACTACATACCTCATCTAAAAGCCAAGAAGTGTAGAATAGTACAATGGTTGCTTGGGCCAATTAGATTTGTTTCTCCACCCCTGGAGCATAGCCGAAAACTTGATGCCAAATTAAGGGTTCAATTCATAAGCTCGAGGTGGAGGCAAAAAGTAATTCACGTTGTGCCGCGACGTTAAATCAAGCGCTTGTTGGGAGGCAACCCAGCTTTATTGCTTTTATTTATTTATTTATTTATTTTTTTAATTGTATTATATTTGTAGTGTCAATTTTTTATTTTCTAGGAGCATGGAAAGCAAAGGTATTGGAAGGATGCAACAGCAAACCAAATGGTTGGAATTAAGTGTGAGGTAACCGCACGAAGGACCAAGCTTGGGAGAAGTCTGAGTACCCCACGAGCTTAGTGCTTCGGCCTTTGTCCTACTAGGGAGTCTCTTTTACCCTTTTATTAGTTATGGTGTGCATTGGGGACAATGCACAATTTTAAGTGTGGGGTAAGGAGATTGTCTGGGTGACTTTCTATGCTATTTTAGTTGTGTTAGTTTAATTGAATACTTTTTTTAAATAGAAAAGATTGGACTTTTCCCGATAATGGATCTATTAGACAATTTTCTTGAGGGATTTAAGTCTAAAGAACAAATAAAATAAAATGATTTTCTTTGTAGGTAGTGTAATAATTCCCCCTTGGTTTTTCTTTGTGCCGCGGTTCTTTTCCAAGGGTTTTATTTGAACCGGGTGTTGTTAGTTTTTTTTAGGAATAGGAGCCATTATGTTGTGTTTAATTGAAGCGATATCTCTTGACTTTGTTATGCCTTGAGATAGTGAGTACTTTGGTTGTGACGCTTAGGCTCAGTTTTTGACTCTTGTATAAGTACCTTAAATTTTATGATCTTAACTTTGCTTAACTGCTTTGACTAGAGTGTCTTGATGAAACCAATCCTGAGTGAGTTATATGCCATGTGTGTGTAAGGATTTGTTATATTCTGTGCATTGCATTTGATGCCTAGAACTTGCCCTGTGTGTTTGCAAAGCGAGATAATAGTTTTGTTCAGTCTTGGAAGTGATATAAGCGTTTCTTTGTTGAGCCAGATATGTATATTTTACCCACCTAATTGTTATGTATCGTAGTTAACCCCTTTGAGCCTCTAATCTTGTTTCTTTGGCAACCACATTACGAGCCTTACCGATTTGTTTGAATTATTCATCTATTTGAAACTTTTAACCTCTCATGAGCACTTGAATTATTATGAACTGTGTAAAAGTTAAAGTGTGGGGTGATTGGTTTGGCTTTTGAGTGGAACTAATGAAATAAGGAGAAAGGTGCACTGTTTTGAAAAAAGTAAGAGCCACTTGAATTGAAAAAAAAGAAGAAAAAAAAAGAAAAAAAAATAGTTCGATTGTTGTGGAAAAAATAAATATTCCTTGATAAGTGGTGGCTCTTGGTGCAATTGTGCTTAAAGAAGTATGGGGTAATATACATTGATGTGAAGGTGGAGTTTGGTTTGACATAAGTATGGGGGTTGAATGTTAAAGTATATGTATTAAAGTGCTTAGGGAGGTATAGTCACTCTTATATATCTAAATGTATCCTACCCGTCCCGTAGCCTACATTATAACCAAATAAAGTCCTAATTGATCCTAGATTGAATGAACTTGATTAGTAGAGTAGTACACTACGTGCAAACTTATGGTGCATTTTTTTGTGGCATATGAATGTTATTTCTGAGAGTGAGTGAATTCTTTCTATCTTGAGTTCCTAAGTATTCTTAAATTTTATTGTGTGGAACTACTCTCTTTTTTTGTGTGAGGGCACTTGATTCATGAAGGAAAGGTAATGTCAGTGACCTCTATGTTAGAGTAAGTGGGTGAGTTGTGAATAATGCGTGGTACTTGCGAGTCAAATCTTGAGGTGAAGATGTATACGCTTTTGTGCTTAGTCTATTTTAAATACTCTTGGTGTGATGAGTCAGGAGAATTTTTTAAAAAGGTCGTGTCTATAAAAAAAGTGTAGTTTGATTGCTCGAGGACGAGCAATGGTTTAAGTGTGGGGTATTGATGATAGGCTATAATTACATATTTTAGTCGCTTATTACACTCAAATTTACTGCATTTTAATGGAGTTTGAGCTTTAATCGCTAGTGTCTTGCACTAATTATGTGTTTTATGCCTTGTAGGAGTGATTCCGAGCTATATAGATGTTATGGAATGAATTCAAGTGATTTGGAGCTTTGAAGTCTGAGTAAAAGCACAAGGAATTAAGCCGGGATCGTATTCGGGGATCATGATAGAGCAACAAAACGAAGAATCGAGTAGGCATATTGCGCACTGTCTAGTAAAATGCACATAACGTTTTGCTCAAAACTTTATTTGGGCTCCACAATATATGGTTGGAAAGATAACTCAAAGGACTACAACTTTCATGCTTTGCGATTTTCCAAATTCCAAATGAAACAGGGTGAAAAACGCGGTCGAAACCGTGACCACGGACCTGAGGCGGGCTGAGGCAGTCCACTAGCCAATTACCGCGTCCGTACCGCGGTTGACCGCGGCCGCGGCCGTGGCCGTCCAGACGTGAAAAATTGTCTTTTTTCACGTAGGAGAAGGTATAATAGTTTGGAACCAACCCTACTTGGTATATATATATGAAAAAATGGTATTTTGAGGGGTTGGACATAATTTTTGACACATATTCGACCTAAGGAGGCAGAGACACAATAGGAGCAAGGCGGAGAATTCTTCTACGAGTTTTTCCTTCTCTTCCTATTTTTCGTTGTTGGTTATGACTTTTAGTATTGTAGTTTTACATACTATTATGAATAGCTAATTTTTTATCTAGGGTTTTGATAGAACCTTTTGTAGGATAAATTCTTGTTATGTTTTTATATAATTGAGCCGTTGGATTTCTCTACTTGTTCAACTACGTGTTTATTGTTGTTGATTGAATGGTCATCAATTGACTGTGCCTATTTTTATTATGTGTTGCTTGAGAAAGGATACATATTTAGGTGGTTGTTGAACAACGTCACTCCTAACGTATGTGAGAAATCAATATATTGGGTTTAAAGGTAGGTTTAGAAATAACAAAGCCTTGACGTTGTCATAATGAGCGGTTAGATAAAGCCAACTAGCGTAGTTCGAGAGAATATGTCTAGTAAATTGTTGTAGTTGCTCGAGAGAGAATTACGGCATCTAAAGTGCTCACGATCAGTAGAGAATACATTGGCGAAATTGTAGGGAACATAGCTAGAAGGATTCCGACAATTGGGAAAATCATAACTCTACACCTCCTTAATATAGTCTCCAACCCTTTGTCTCGTTAGTTGATAATTTTACCGTTTTGTAGTATTTGCTAGTTAATTAGTTAGAAATATAAATCTCAATCTTTATATTTAGAAAATTGTTCAATCTCATCTTCTTAGTGATATTAAACAGATACAGCTAAGCCTTAGTTCTATGTGGGATTCGACTCCGGACTTTTAGACCGAATTATATTTGCAGCGACCGCTTATCCTTTTTAGGACTAGAGTTGGGCGTGATCGCGTACTAAAAGCACGATCTTGAAATTAGAAACCATGGTTTGGAACAAATAAGCGGATAGGCTTGACGAAGTTTAAGAAAAAATGTACATCCTAAAAACTACTCAAATCATCAAAGTCTATTAACCACGAAATCAGTATATACTAGATAGTCCGAAACGAAGAATAGGAGGACATTTGAGGCATTAGAGGCTTGGAATGTCAATTGGTGCCAAAGACTTTGTCAAGCAGGCATGATTGTCATACTTTAGGGCTAAGAAAGAAGAATACAACATATATATACATCTGCCAGATATGTTGAAAAGAGAACGTACTCACTGTTAGAAAATTCAATAAATACCTTAGAATAGGAGGGAGAAAATGTCTATAGCTTAAAATATGAGAAGGAATTTGTTTTTCCACACAAAGTGGGAGGGGTAACATGATTTTGACACGGCTCAAATCGATGGACTTAACGAGTAATTTGATTCTGCCTTTTAGGGGTGGGAATAGTTCGGGTAAATTAAACCTAAAATCCAAACCAAAATTCGATTTTTTTGGATTTTTGATTTAAATCTTCGGATTACGGATTTAATTTTTAAAATTTTTTAGATTTCAGATTTCGGATTGGATGTTGGATTAGGTATTTTGGATTTTTTGATATATTTTATATTTAGTCCATTATCCATATGCAATATAATAAGTCCATTACCGTCCCCACCCATTAGATATTATCTCATATATTCAATACTAATTACTAAATTACTATCAGAATACTTTTTATTAGGACATGGTCTTACTATATATTACTACTTATTATCGGCCTTATTATACTTGATGATGATTTCATTACTTGAATACTATATTAATTAGATGATTGCGGTTAGAATGAGAAACTTTCTAAGCAATTCAACATGAGGACTTCGTTTGAATGTTCATTTTTGTAAGACCCTCAACTTATAGACTTAAAATCGAAAATCTAAAATTTCCAAATGATTAATCCGAAATTAAACTTAAAAAGCCGATCCAATCTGAGCTTATTTGGATCTTATTTTTTTTCAATCCGAAATCAAACTTAAAAAATTCGATCCAATCCGAGCTTATTTGGATTATCATTTTTTTTCAATCCGATAATCGAAAATTCAACCGAAATTTTCATATCCAATTCGAATTGCCCGAATGCTCATCCTTACTGCCTTTACAGCTTGAAAAGGGATACTTATCCGTCTAGGATTGTGATATTTTTCTATATTTTGTTGTCATTAGAAATGTTTACTTCCAAAAATTCGTAACATCTGGCAGCCACTTTATGGTTGTTGGTCGATTCCTGTTGTTTTTGGGCCAATTCTGCTCGAAGATCTAGCTGTCTGCTAGATCTTCATATTGCTCTTGCAAATCCATAGGTGTATTGCCAGTTACAACGTCCACATCTCTTCACGGGCCCATCCTCTACGAGGCTCTGATATCAATTGATACCAAATTGAGGTATCACCACAGCTGAACGAGAGAAGAAGCAACATAAATGAAGAAAAAGAAGAAGAGAAGAGAAATAGAGGCAGAATCAGAGAAGAAGCAGTGGAAAAACACATAAATTCAATTCATATCCTAATCCATTACAATTTGTTGTATCCCTATTTATAGTCTTTGTAACAAGCTAAAAGTGCTGAAAATAAAAGAGAAAAGAAATGCAAACATGCCAATTGTGTGACATAGCTCTAACTAACTTTCCCACCAAAATCTAACTTTAAAAAAATAAGCAACTAATTTTTCGAAACTTATCAGCCAATATGTGTATCATTCCCCTAAGTTGGTGCTCACCATCTGAGCAACCCTCTCTTATCAACCTAACAAGTAATCTGATTCTGCCTTTCAGGTGTGGGAATAATTTGGGCAAACCTAAAATCCAAACCCAAATCATTTCTTTTTGGAGTTTTGGTTTAAATGTATTGCGAATTTTATTTTTTAAATATTTTAAATTTTGAATTGGATGTTGGATTTGGTACTTCGGATTTTCGGATATACTTAACATTTAGTCCATTATCCATATGCAATATAATAAGTCCAATACACCACTCATTAGATATTATCTCATATATTCAATACTAATTATTAAGTTACTGCCAGAATACCATAGTCTTACTATTACTACTTTTATCGGCCTTATTAATGTCTTTGTTACATTTACTTGATGAGTTCAGTATTTGAACAATTTATTTAGATGATTGTTGTGAGAATGAGAAAATTTTAGGCAATTTAACATGAATGTTCTATGGTTATCATAAGAACTTCTCCTAACATTAGAATAACCAGTTGAAATATGTTTCTGAGCTCAAGCAATAGCAGCAAGAGTGTCCTCAGCTAACCTAGCTAACCTGCATGTTTTAGCTAAGGTTTTAGGCTCATGCATCATAATAGGATTCACCAATTCCTCCTTTAAACCACCAAGGAAACAAGAGATAACCTGCTCAACAGTCAAGTTGCATTGATCTACCAACCTATTAAAGGCAAATTGAAACTCTCTAACAGATCCTGTTTGCTTCATTGTTTCAGTTCCAACATAGGATCAGAAAAATCACCACTAAAAGTCTCGATGAGCTCAGCTATGTACTCATCCCACACATGTAGCATAGGTAAATTCCTACATACACTTAAGGTATGATTGATGCCAAGCTAGTGCTTCATCATCGAGGTTCATAGCTACTAACCTCACTCTCAAATTGATAGGAGTGTCATCTTCAGTAAAATACTGTTCGATTCTATATGATCACATTTTCAAATTCTCTCCATGGAATCGAGAAAAAACTAGGTTATGATTACGATTAGCATTAACACAGTAAGGATTTCATCCTAGAATACCCCGACCTGACTGGGGCATTTTATCCTTAGCAGCAGATGTAGATGCACTGTCCATCGATTGCTGATTCAATTGCAGTCCATCAAAAGAATTTTAAGAGCACTCACAATCTGCAGAAGTTCATTGTGTCGCCTGTCCAAATCATCTCTTAATTTCTGTTGTTTTTGGGCCAATTCTGCTCAAAGATCTAGTTGTCTGCTAGATCTTCATACTGCTCTTGCAAATCCATAGGTGTATTACCAGTTACAACGTCCACATCTCTTCATGGGCCCATCCTCTACGAGGCTTTGATATCAATTGATACCAAATTGAGGTATCATAACAGCTGAACTAGAGAAGAAGCAACAGAAATGAAGAAAAAGAAGAAGAGAAGAGAAATAGAGCCAGAATCAGAGAAGTAGAGGAAAAACACATAAATTCAATTCATATCCTAATCCTTTACAATTTTTTGTATCCCTATTTATAGTCTTTGTAACAAGCTAAAAGTGCTGAAAATAAAAGAGAAAAGAAATGCAAACATGCCAATTGTGTGACATAGCTCTAACTAACTTTCCCACCAAAATCTAACTTTCAAAAACTAGGCAACTAATTTTCAAAACTTATCAGCCAATATGTGTATCATTCCCCTAAGTTGGAGCTCACCATCTGAGCAACCCTCTCTCTTGTCAACCTAACAAGTAATCTGATTCTGCCTTTCAGGTGTGGGAATAGTTTGGGCAAACCTAAAAATTTTTTTTTGGAGTTTTGGTTTAAATGTATTGTGAATTTTAATTTTTAAATATTTTGAATTTCGAATTGGATGTTGGATTTGGTACTTCTGATTTTCGGATATACTTGACATTTAGTCCATTATCCATATGCAATATAATAAGTCCAATACACCACTCATTAGATATTATCTCATATATTCAATACTAATTATTAAGTTACTGTCAGAATACTTTTTAGTTGGACATAGTCTTACTATTACTACTTTTATCGGCCTTATTAATGTCTTTGTTACATTTACTTGATGATTTCATTATTTGAACAATTTATTTAGATGATTGTTGTGAGAATGAGAAACTTTTAGGCAATTTAACATGAATGTTTTATGTGGATGTTCATTTTTGGAAGAAAAATAATCTCAAGGTCTAAACTTAAAATCAATAATCCAAAATAGCCAAATGATTAATTTGAAACAAACTTAAAAACTCCGATCCAATCCGAAATTATTTGGATTGGATTTGAATTATCATTTTTTTCAATCAAAATTCGAAAATTATGGCAAGCTACTTGAATTATCATGTTTAATCCATTATCCATATGTAATATAATAAGTCCAATTCCCCATCCATTTGATATTATCTCACATGTTCAATATTATTTACTAAATTACTCTGAGAATATTTTCTATTTGGACATGGTCTTACTACTACTACTTCTTATCGATCTTATATATATATATATTGCATTTTCTTGATGATGATTTTATTACTTGAATACTTTATTTGAATGATTGTAGTGAGAATGATAAACTCTTTAGGCAGTTTAATATGAATACTTTATTTGGATATTCAATTTTCTAAGAAGAAGAAATATCTCAACTTAATTATATAGGCTTAAATCAACTGTGCATCGAACTGTCCTTTTTTTTTTTTATTATTATTTTTTAAATCAACTGTGCTAGCTACCCATCATCAATTCTACCACGATGGTTAACTTTGGCAGCAGCTGTAGTTTGTAATAACTACTGTGATGGGATAAAATTTGTGTGTAGAAATTAAAGTGCTACATATAAATTGCTAGAGGAAATGCCACCATACCTAAGTTTGAGCCATTGTGCTAATGCAAATGACAGATATTTTAGTATCTAGCCAACACCAGAGAATGATCACTGCTTTTGTGAATGATCATGTCAATTGCAGCATGATCAGACAACTCTACTACCAGATGCATGCTGGGGCAACTACCTAGAGTGGAATGGAAGACCTTCATGTTCAGAAATGAAACAACAGCCAAACCATCTCTTTGTGGAATGTGTCTTTGCTCGAAGATAATGGAGTCCGCCGCCCGTGCCAAAAGTGAAGAAGCTTTCCTCTTCTTTTAGTCGAGCATGCCCGCCCTTTAATTAGCAAACATTGTGTTTAATTTTAAATACATAGGAGGCTTGTTATGTTTTCTTTTCTTACTCTAATATAGTATTCTTTTATTCCATGAAATAAAAGAATATAACATAACTTTGCATACATTAAAAACAGAATCTAGTCAGTGCAAAAGAGGCTCTCTTTCTATATATCATGATCTAAGAAAAAATACAACATATAAATTCAACATTAAATGAGAATGTACTCATGACTGTTAACTAAAATTACATGCAAAAAGCTGCCTTTTGTACAGATTGTTCAATAATACAGAAAATATAAACACAAAATTGTTTTTGTTTAATACAAGGGGCTGCACCTGATCTCTTTTTTTCTCACAGGCTGCCTACGAACCCCTAACTAATCTCCTATGGGGATCAAGCCCGAACGTAGTTCTATACATCAGTATAATTCTTTACATTTGTATACTCATTCTAATCAAAATTGATAATCAGCATCCTTCTAGTAGCTTTCTTCTTTTGTTGGATCTGTAATTCAACAACTTCATTTCTTCTACTATTGCAGAAATGGTGAATCAAAGGAACACTTTCACCGGCATAGATACCGAATAAACAAATGCGGGTTGAGTTCCTTTTTCCTTGTCTGCTCACGAACAACAACATTATCATCAGATGAAAGAAATATATGCCTTAGTAGCATATCAGCAGTCCATCGCGATCTCGGCTCCTTAACAAGACACTTTCTCAGAAAATCTTCAGCCACTTTTGACAATCTTTTGTTCTGCAAATCCGGTGATCCCATTCCGATTTTGCACAATAGATAGACAACGTTGTCAGCTTCACTGCAATCCCACACTGTCTTCCCTTTAACCATCTCAAAGACAGTGCATCCGAAAGCCCAAATATCAGCTTCAGGTCCGTACTCGTTATCAAGAACTGATTCTGGCGCCATGTACATAGGTGTTCCTTTGAGTCCGTGCTTTTTTTTCTGACTCTTTACTCCTCCAACCTTCTTCGCGGACCCGAAATCAGCAATCTTGGCTACTTTCTCCGTACCAACAAGAAGAATGTTATCTGGTTTAATGTCACGGTGAACGAATCCTCTTCCATGAATATGACTAAGCCCCAATAGAATCGATTTCGCGTACTGTTTTACCTCAAGATCTTGCAACCCTTGCCTTGAATTTTGACCAATCCGATCAGCTAGACTTCCACCAGACGCGTACTCGAGCAACATGTTGTACAATATCTTCCCATCTTCTTCAGTAACATCAGCTCCGAAACATCGGATAACATGATCACAATCTTGAAACTCGTGTAGTAAATCTCTCTCTTTCTGTAACGACTTTGAACGCGAAAATAGGGCAGATTTTACTGCGATTGTCGACGGAATATCAATGGAGAAGTTTGTTGTCGTTGCTGAAGTGACGATACCAAAACTGCCTCTTCCGATGGTTTTGCCTCTCGTCCATATTATTGGATGATCGGTAATCGCCGCCATTGAATCAACTTTTTTCTTGCTCTCAATAGTAATTGATAACCTGGTTTTTGTTTTGTTTTGGTAACTTACTGATATTGCTTTACTTATATATTAGTATGAATTACTTGGTTTTCCCTATATATTGGTAACTTACTGATATTGCTCTACGTATGGTTACGTGTTTCTTGAGTTACAAGCTAGGTTTTGTAAAGTTGTAAAGTTTCCAAAATTTGTTTTTTCCTTATATTGTAATTTGTAACGTATTATTTACCACTTCTCCAAGTAATTAAGGTAATCACGGCTTTCGCAAAGGGCTCACAAGACGATTTATTAAGTTTTCTGATCAATTAATAATATATATATATATATATATATATATATATATATATATATATAAAAGCAAGCGAACAAACTTGAGCGCCTAAGCAGGATAAAGGATGACACTTCAGTTTCAATCCCAAAAGGCATTTAACTTGAAGTAGTCTAAAATCACGATTAGTAATGCGACTGATAAAATGATATCCCTCGGTTTTTTTTTTTTTTTTTAATATCATGATACCTTTTTTCTTTTCTAATCTACGTTATCACTCACAATATAATGAATTATACTTTATTTTTCTGAGTAAAAAAAGTAAATAACTAAAATAATCAAATATATTAGTTAATACTTTTTTTTTTGAAACAAGTTAATACTTAGAATAACAAAAGAATTTCGGTCAGCTTTAGTATAATTTTAATATGTAATAAAATTGCTCAGTAATTCCATTAATGATAATAAAAATTCCAAAAACATATTTACAAAAAAGTTTTAAATAAAGAAGGGGCAATTTTAATACTTAGTGCCATAACATTAAAATAATAAATATCTAATAATTTGTCGATTTCATAACAAAGCCATAAAAGCAGTTTTTTGTTTATACTTCCAATAAATTTAAATCCGGAAAAGGGTTCAAAATGCCCCTAAACTATTGGAAAAGGTTTAAAAATACCCTTCAACCACCTATTGGGCAAAAAATACCCCTACATCCACTTTTTTGTTCACTTATGCCCTTTGACCGTTAGGTCAATGCTAAACTAAAAATAATTATTGTTCTTTTTGTAAAACTTAAAAAAACGTGCAAAATATTTTCATTTTTTTAAACTAATGCACCAATAGTCCACTAATTTAGTAAATTCTTTTTTTTTAGTCAGTTTTTACAAAAAAAAAAAAAAATTCAGTTTTTTAAAGCATTTTTTTGTAAAAACAAAAAAAATGTACAGAGAATACGAGCCTCTAAAGACGTATTTTCCTGACGAAGAGGTATCTTTCATAGGAGAAGATATCGCAAAATCCTATGATGGCTGGAGAATGTTTTTCGACGGAGCAGCAAACTTCAAAGGAGTTGGCATAGGAGCAGTTCTAGTATCAGAAATAGGTCAGCATTATCCGGTGTCTGCCAAGCTCAGGTTCCCGTGCACCAACAACATGGCCGAATACGAAGCCTGCATCTTAGGGCTCAATATGGCCATTGATATGAATATTCAGGAGTTACTAGTGATTGGGGATTCAGATTTGCTCATACATCAGGTCCGAGAAGAATGGGCAACCAAGAACTCCAAGATACTCCCTTATCTACATCATGTACAGGAGTTGAGGAAGAGGTTTACAAAGACAGAATTCCAGCATGTTCCTAGAGTCCAGAATGAGTTTGCCGATGCATTGGCTACCCTATCATCTATGATTCAGCATCCAGATAAGAACTTCATTGATCCTATCCCGGTAAAAGTTCATGATCAGCCAGCTTACTGTGCTCATGTCGAGGAAGAAGCAGATGGAAAACCCTGGTTTCACGATATCAAGGAATATTTGGCAACAGGAGAATATCCGGAACTTGCAAACGCTACTCAGTAGCGCACACTGCGAAGGTTATCCAATCACTTCTTTCACAGCGGAGGAATCCTGTATAGGAGGAATCCTGATTTGGGATTACTAAGGTGTGTCGAAGCAAAGGAAGCATCCAGGTTGTTAGAAGAGGTTCATGCAGGGACCTGTGGTCCACATATTAATGGTTTTGTCTTAGCAAAGAAGATACTCCGGGCAGGATATTTTTGGATGACTATGGAAACGGACTGCATCCAGTATGTCCGAAAATGCCATCGCTGTCAGATACATGCATACATGATAAAAGTGCCTCCAAATGAGCTTACTGCAACAAGCTCGCCATGGCCGTTCGCCGCTTGGGGAATGGATGTTATCGGACCTATCGAGCCTGCCGCATCAAACGGGCACAGGTTCATTCTAGTGGCAATTGATTATTTCACCAAATGGGTTGAAGCAGCATCATATATAAGGCAGTGACCAAGAAAGTTGTGGCAGACTTTGTCCGCGATCGCATCGTTTGCCGGTTCGGCATCTCAGAGTCAATCATTACTGATAATGGTTCCAATCTCAACAGTGACCTGATGAAAGCAATGTGTGAAACATTCAAGATTAAACACAAGAATTCTACAGCCTACAGACCTCAGATGAATGGAGCTGTAGAAGCAGCCAATAAGAACATTAAGAAGATACTAAGGAAGATGATAGAGAAACACAAGTAGTGGCACGAAAAGCTATCGTTTGCTCTATTGGGATACCGTACCACAGTTCGCACATCAACCGAAGAAACTCCATATATGTTGGTTTATGGTACAGAGGCAGTCATTCCCGCCGAGGTGGAGATTCCCTCCTTGAGGATCATACAGGGAGCAGAACTTGACGATGCAGAATGGGTAAAAGCCGCTAAGAACAACTAGCTCTAATAGATGGGAAGAGAATGAATGCAGTTTGCCATGGTCAATTGTATCAGAACAGGATGTCCAGAGCCTTCAACAAAAAAGTCAAGCCGAGACAATTCACGCCAGGGCAGCTGGTGTTGAAGAAAATTTTCCCGCATCAGGATGAAGCCAAGGGGAAGTTCTCTCCTAACTGGCAGGGCCCGTACATGGTTCACCGGGTTCTAACAGGAGGAGCCCTCATACTTGCAGAAATGGATAGAGAAGTCTGGCCAAAGCCAATTAATTCAGATGTAGTCAAGCGTTACTATGTGTAATCTTTATGCTTTCCTATATGATGTAATTTGAACTACGCCTGACCTGATTCCCGTTTAAGAGGGGATACGTAGGCAGCTTTGGGGGTTCGGTCACAATTCAATAAAATTTTCATTTCCCCCGCCATTGGAAACTGGGGCAGAATTTTGAGGAGGACCCTCAAAATTCCGAAGTTGATTTTTAGCTAGTCATCGCACGCAGCCGTCAGAAGCACCAGCCCAGTAAACTGGGGCAGAATTTTGAGAAGGACCCTCAAAATTCCGGAGCGAGAGAGGTTTCAATGTCTTGAACCGCGTCGCAGCCGTTGGTTCATCTAAAGAGAACTATTTTCAACCATGTATTTATATTACGTTTTTACTAAATCATGCATGACTACATCAAAATCGCTTTGTTTAGCGACGCTTCCCCAATGAAAACAAGAGCCGAGCAAGACAAGCGAGGTCCACGGGAAGACGGGCTAACCTTTCCCCCTTTACAAAACTCACGATTTTTCTTTGGATGCACGCACCCAAGATATAAAATCATCAGATACGTTTACACACCCATAATACGTTTACACACTCATACTTTTCAGGAATACAACTCTCAAAATCATCGCCTATTTACAATTGTTATCCGTACAAGACATCCCCAGCAACCACAATACCACAATACAACAATCAACTATCAGCTATCATCTATTAGCTAAGAGATTTCATTATTATTCGCCTTTATTTTTTTGCATTGCATAAGGCTACCTTTCTGCCTTCCGAGACTAAGATCTGTCTCCATCTGCATTCCTGCATTGCATAAGGCTACCTTTCTGCCTTCTGAGACTAAGCTCTGTCTCCATAATTGCATAAGGCTACTATTTTGCCTTCGGAGGTTAAGCTCTACCTCCACTTGCATTTCTTGCATTGCACAAGGCTACCTTTCTGCCTTCCGAGACTAAGCTCTGTCTCCATAATTGCATAAGGCTACTATTCTGCCTTCCGAGGTTAAACTCTACCTCCACTTGTATTTCCTGCATTGCATAAGGCTACTATTCTGCCTTCCGAGGTTAAGCTCTACCTCCACTTGCATTTCTTGCATAGCATAAGGCTACTATTCTGCCTTCCGAGGTTAAGCTCTACCTCCACTTGCATTTCCTGCATTGCATAAGGCTACCTTTCTACCTTTCGAGGTTAAGCTCTACCTCCATCTGCATTTCTTGCATTGCATAAGGCTCCCTTTCTGCCTTCCGAGGTTAAGCTCTACCTCTATCCTGCATTCCTTGCATTGCATAAGACTACCGTTCTGCCTTCCGAGGTTAAGCTCTACCTCCACCTGCATGGCTGAAACATCGCCACTTTTATTTACATCTGCTGGCTGAAACATCCCCGCTTTACTCTTTCTTGCATAGCCAGGGATCTCCACTTATATTTTACACTTAGCATCGGTTGAAAAATCGCCATTTTATTTAAGTTTTGCATCGACTGAAATATCACCGTTTTATTTTAATCTTTACATCGGCTCAAATATTGCCACTTTATTTAAGTCTTGCATCGGCTGAAATATCGCCATTTTATTTAAATCTTAGCATCGGCTGAAATATCGCCATTTTTTATTTGAGTCTTGCATTGGCTGAAAGATCGCCAAACCCCGCATTTCATGGGCTGAAAGATCGCCAAAATTGTCCAAAGGCGTCATCGTTCAGAGGCACCATTTTCATAGCCCGGGAACATCATGCCATGGCCCGAGGACCCCACTTTTATCTCTGCATAGCATTATTCAAAGGCATCATGGTTCGGAGGCATCATTCTCATAGCCCGAGAGCATCATTTCATAGCCCGCAAATCTTTATTATACGCTTCATGGCCTAGGACATCATGGTCCGAGGACGTCATCCTAATCGTCCAAGGACAGTATTCATGGTCCAACGGGAACTTGCATCACGGTTAAATTTATGCACAAATATGTTCGCATTACTCATTTGCAGGTAAACCGGCTAGCAACGGCCGTCTCAGCAGGGGCGATCCCGCTCCAGTTCCCGCAGCCTAGTAGACTTTGACTGTCCTTCCCAACCTGAATATCGCGTCCGTTTTTCTTTTTCCGAAAAATCTCCATCGGCATATTCCGCCGATGGATCACGAACTACATATGGCCTGATTCCTGTAAAACCGAGGATATGTAGGCAGCTCAGGAACCAGAGCCTGGTCAAAATTCTTCAATCGTTTTGTTCGGTCAAAATTGGCCATCATGTCTTTACCCGACAACTCTTTCATCCTTCCCGGGTAAAGATGGGCAGCTGTTGATACCCAATTTTTCCCTAATATAATTTTCATATACAAAATACTCTCAAAATAGCATATATATGCATATACAAGCAAAGCTAAGTGTTTTGGCACTTTTTCTAATTTTTAAAAGATTTTAAAATCAACTTATTGTCCATTTTTAGCAGTACAAAAATCAATAGTTATTCCCAAAATTATCATTTTGATGAATAACTTATTTTATTCTCATATTTACGCCAAAATATAGTTACGGGTATTTTTGTATATTTTTTACAAATTTATCTGGTATTTTAAAGCTAAAATTGCATACAATTGCAATTTTGGCCTATTTTAAGACTAATAGCATTCCTATAATTGTAAAATTGGGTCCAATATTTTTAAATTAATGTTTATATATTATTAGTTGGTTCAATACTTTTAATTTGTGTTTAAAATCTTTTTTACTATTTTATAAAATAAAAGGGGCAAAACTGGCTATTTAAAAACTGGCCTCATTTCGTTTCAATTTGGTATTTGAATCATAGCCAAATTTGACCCCCTAATTGACCCAATTTCCAGCCCAATTCTGGACCAGCCCAATCCTAATTTAACCCAACCCCTTAACCCGTTTATCCAACCCGCCCGACCTCCTTTTAATCCAGGCCGTTGATCCTTTTGATCAACGGCAATGATTACCCCTTTCCTTTTTAATTCCCCACCATACCCTAATCCCCCGTTATTCGTTTAGCCAGCCGCCTCTGAATACCTTCCCCCTCTCAAACTCTCTCGAATGTTCTTGAAACCCTAATCGCCTTCCACCATTTCCAACCTCCACCTCACCGGAATACATGGCCTCTCAGGCCATGGATGGCCTATACTCACCTCCCTCTGTTCTTGAACGCATGGTGTTCAAAGTTTCAAGGTCTGACCTCGATGGTGTCCGTTCGAATCTTCGCCGATTCAAGTTTCCATGGCTTCTACGGCCTTGCTCCGGCGTATCCAAAGCATTTTGAGCCTGGTTCTAGCTTATCCGACTTAGATCGGACCTTTTCCAAGCCTTTCTCATTCTAGGGTTCCTCTGAAACCCTAGCTATTCGAGGTTTTCTCTGTTTTTTTAGATTTGTTGCATGTCTGTGCTCTACCTGAGTTTTCAAACGTTTTCCCTAATTTTCCTTTCAAAAATTGCTTCTTTCCGCTTCAGGGTTTTTCTGAAAAATTTAAGTTATTTCTCTGACTTTTCCTTTTCTTTTCTTTGTGTGTATTTGGCTATACTATGTTCTTATGTCTTCTTTTCTACCACGCATGTCCTCTACTGTGTTTTTGTGTTGCATGTTCTCCTACTGTGCTCCGTTCTTTCTTCTACTATGTTTCTATACCATGATCTCACATGTTTATCCCAGTGTGTTTTACTGTATGTTCTTTTGCTATACTGTTCCGGTGCTCTCGTGTTCTTCTACTGTATTTCTCTACCATGTTCTTAAGTGTTACTGTTTTACTGGACCTTGTTTGAGTTCCCTTTAAATATGTTTCTTCTACTGTTTTTCTTAAGTATTATACTATCTCTTTTCTCTTCTGAACTTGTTTAAGTCCCAGGTTTTTCTTAAACATGTTTTCCTCTACTGTTTCTCACTATGTTTCAAATCAGTTTCTTCACTCTGTTGTTTCGAACATGCTGTTATATTTGTTTGCTTTCTCCTAAGTCTCTGAAAGTGTCACGGACCCGAATTTTTCACCCTCGGAAGTCGTGATGGCGCCTACTAATGGGAGCTAGGCAAGCCAATTAACAACTACCTCTTTTAACGAACTTTGACAATATTAGCAACAATAAAGCATTTAATAAATAAGCGGAAGTCTCAAATATTGATTAACTAAAAGAAATGCGGAAGTTTAACAAAATCCTCTACCCAAGACTGGTGTCACAATACTCAAGAACGTCTAGAGAATACTAAATACAAGGTTTGAATGAAATATAAGACTGTCTGCTTCGGTACAAATGATAACAAACAGAATAAAATAGAAAGGGACTCCAGGCCTGCGGACGTCAGCAAGGCTACCTCGAATGCCCCTGGACTGGAAGCTCGCTCCCAGAATGCTATTTGCTAACCTCAAATGCTGCTCCAACACCTAGATATGTGCAAAAAGATGCACAGAGTGTAGCATCAGCACAACCGACCCCATGTGCTGGTAAGTGCCTCGCCTAACCCTGGCGAAGTAGTGACGAGGCTAGACAAGACTATCACATAAACCTGTGCAGTTATAAATATATATCTATAGCGGGAAAATAACAATAATAACTATTTTAAATGGGAAGGGAACATGCTTCGGGGATAGCAGATAATACGAAAATTAAAGAGAATAATAAGGAACATCAATAAATTATCTCTAACACGGATAAGGAGGATAAAAGCAGATTTCACTGTCTGTACACATCTCGTTGCGGGCGTGCAACCCGATCCCATTTCTCAATGTTTCCGTGGTAGGCGTACCACCCGCTCCCATTTCATTAAATCTCGTGGTAGGCGTACCACCCGCTCCCATTTCATTAAATCAACAGTTCTTCCAAATGAAATTTACTCCAACAAACGCAACAATTTATACGAATTCATAAGACAACAAGTACACAATAATTATGACTCACCGAAGAAAACAAGTAATGACAAGTAACACAACAAAAAAAAATGCCAACATAAAGAAACTCAGTAATAGCGGAATAAGACAACTAATGCACTTGAACCGATAACAACAAGAAAATCAATAAATAGAAGTAGAGGACAACATAACTCAATTATCAGCAAAAAACATCAGGAAAATCAAAGACAAGTGCACGGCATCACCCTTCGTGCTTTTACTCTCGTACTTACCAAAACAATCAAATAAAGTGCACGACATCAACCTTCGTGCTTTCCCTCACATAACTCTACATAACATGGCACGGAATGACCCTTCATGCAAATATAATCAAAACATGGCATAGAATGACCCTTCGTGCAAATATAATCAAAACATGACACGGAATGACCCTTCGTGCAAAATATAATCAAAACATGGCACGGAATGTCCCTTCATGCATAAATATAATCAAAATATGGCACAGAATGACCCTTCGTGCAAATATAATCAAAACATGGCACGGAATGTCCCTTCGTGCATAAATATTCAAAATATGGCACGGAATTCCTCTTCGTGCATAAATATTCAAAACATGGCACAGAATGACCCTTCGTGCAAATATAATCAAAACATGGCACGGAATGACCCTTCGTGCATAATCACTCTTCCTTACCCAAACAACAATCACAACCAAACGGGGCGGGGGGATAGACAAATAATAAGAAATGTCCCGGCAAGAAAAAAAAACACAATTAAACAACAAATCCCGGCAAGGGAGCAACAACAATAACTTTCACATCCCTGCAAGGGAGATAATCAACATACTCAAACCATCCCGGCAAGGGATTAATCATATCTCCTTCTGTTTTCCTTCATTTCTTACCCAATAGTCTTTTTTATTGTTCGAGCCAACGCTTCAAGGAATTTACAATTCACAATCAACCCTCATACTCTTCACAATACATAGGATTTATCAATTAACATGGAAGAGTCGTAACAATATCAGAATAAGTACAAACAAGGACCCACAGTCATGCTAGACACCGGTGTATAGATACTCGTAACCATGCCTATACACCATACTCAACATTTATCAATTTGCAAACAACACCCTAATCCTATTCCCTCAAGCCAAAGTTAGATCAAACACTTACCTCGGTCCAAAGAGTAGCAATCAATCCTCAAATACCGCCTTTCCTCTACAATCCGACTCCGACACAGTGATATCTAGGCATAATTAATTCAATAATATCAATAAAGACTCAAAGGCAACATCCCACAGCCTAGATATGAATTTTCTAGCATTCTTCCAAAAATGCCAAAATTCGACACCGGGCCCACATGGTCCAAACACGAGGCTCGGACCAAAACTCGATCACCCATAACCCCACGAGTTCAAATATGCAATTTATTTTAAGATTCGACCCCAAATTGAGGTTGAATCACCCAAAATTCTCAAAAACCTAACTCTACCCAAAACCCTTAATTTACACCCTAAATTACATGTTTTGGGTCTAGGAATTTGATAAATGATGATAGAAAATGAAGAAAACGAGTTAGATAATACTTACCCAAGAAGCTTTGGTGAAGAAGAGCTCTAAAGATCGCCTATGGGCTGTGGAGAAGATGAGTTCGTGTGTTTTGGGTGAAAAATCCCGTCAATGTTCTATTTTGGGGTATTTAAAATCACTGGGCAAAATTGCCCTTCGCGTTCGCGGGAAGGGGCCGCGTTCGCGAAGGGTAAACCGGGTAAGCATCGCGAACGTGTGGAGTCAAGCGCGAACGCATAGAAAGAATGTACTGGGGTCCGAGGTTTGATCTATGCGAACGCGTTGAGGGGCACGCGAACGCGATGAAGGGATCAACAAAGCTATGCGTTCGCGGACGGTGGAACGCGAACGTGAAGAGGAAATTATTGGGCTCCCATTTTTGGCTTACGCGATCGCGAGGTCCAAGACGCGAACGCAAAGAAGGAAGACTCAGTACTACGCGAACGCGCGAGGAAGGGCGCGATCGCGAAGAAGGAAATCCCTGTGCACAAATACCAGATTTTTCTGCAACTTTCTACGTTCAAAAACCACTCCGACACACCTCCAAAACACTCCCGAGCCCTCGGGGCTCCTAGCCAAACACACACACTAACTCAACAACATCCTACGAACTTAACCACGCAATTAAATCGCCAAAATAACATCATAAACGAGGAATCAAACCACAAAATCATCACTTTTTCATCAAACTTCATAAACTTTCATTTTTAGATATTTAGGTCCGAAACACGTCAAATGACGTCCGATTTCAACCAAATTTCACAGAAAGCGCTTAAACCATATATAAGACTTGTACCGGGCGTCGAAACCAAAATACGAGCCCGATACCACAGTCTTTTAATCAATTTTCATTTCCATTTTCCTTAATAATTTCAGAAAAACAATTTCACAGAAAAAATCATTTCTCGGGCGCTAGACCTCGGATTTCGACTCCGGGCACATGCCCGAGTCCCATATTTTTCTGCGGACCCTCCGGGACCGTTGAATCACGAGTCCGGGTCCGTTTACCAAAAATGTTGACCAAAGTCAACTTTAATCATATTAATACCAAAATTCATCATTTTTTTTCACACGGAACTCATATTTAAGCTTTCCGGCTACACGCCCGGACTGCGCACGCAAATTGAGGCAAGTTAAAATGAGGTTTTCAAGGCCTCGGAAGCACGAAATGAAAGAGAAAACAGGTGATGACCCTTTGGGCCGTCACAAAAAGAGACCTCTGAGTCTGTTTCAATGGCTTGCCCCCTCATCTCTGTAATTGATTCAAACTGAAACCCTAGAATTTGGGGGTTTTCTTTGGTAAGTTCGATTTTGTATTTGGACTGGGGTTTTACTTTGGAACCCCAAACTCTCAGACTCATTCTGTGTCTATAAATTGGACCTGAACTTTTTATGACTGTTTCTATGTTA
Organism: Nicotiana attenuata; assembly: GCF_001879085.1. Taxonomy (NCBI): domain Eukaryota; kingdom Viridiplantae; phylum Streptophyta; class Magnoliopsida; order Solanales; family Solanaceae; genus Nicotiana; species Nicotiana attenuata. Next base: position 135,713 of record NW_017671200.1, on the reverse strand, counting down.
ATCTTTGCTAACCAGCATGACAACTCCCCCTTGTTGAATATTTGTGTGCTTTATATATGAGAAGTTCTTCTTCTAAAAAGGTTTTGCTAACAATTGATTGATTACTAATTTCCTTTTAATAAGGTCTGATGATTGCTACTGATTTTCTCTAGTTGAACCCTCTTTACTCTTTTTCCTGGCTTGGTTCATTCGGACAAAGCCTGCAATTTTATTTTTTTCGATTGATTCCCTTTCCTTATTTTTCATCAACCGTGTACCACTAAACTTTGCCTTAAATAACCTGTATGTATTTGCCCTCAATTGCATGCTTTACACAAGCGTTTGATTAGTTTCTTTCCTTAATTGTATTATACCCGTTTGAATTTGAATCCCTTAATTAAAGGGAGTCTTATGTCATTGATTGACAATCAGTCTTCAGTTATTTTCTTACTTTATTTTCTCATGACTTTCACACTATAAATACACGACCCTTTTTTTTCACAAGGACACACGATTGAACACACTTCAGACTTCACAATTACATAATTCTCTTCTGAACACATACTTAGAGTATTCTTGCTTCTTGTCTACACTTTGCTTTTACAAGACTACTGTTTTCTCTTTACTTGTCTCTTTGAAACTGGCATGTCCTAACTTAATTTTCAGCATCACCACAATGTGTTTACTTACAGTCCTTGTATCCATGTCTATTTTTTCTGTAAAGTTCAACATTTAATATGCCTATATGCTACTGCTTGCTTCTTTTTTTTTTGAACACTTGCTCCCTGTCCCATTACCCCCTATGTGTTTGTGAATGGGGACTTAGGGCATGGCAACAAGAATTGTTGTCTATAAACTGAGTTTTGACCCCCAACCTCTAAGTAGGCTGAAGGGTGTGCCAGTATGTCTCATTGGTGGGTATGCCCCTTTGCCTGCTCTTTCCTTGTATCCTGCTTCTATTATGAATCCCCATACCTCATTCCCTATGTGTGCTGAGTTAAGTTCATGGCAGGGCAACATCCAAGTTGCTGCCCAGGGCTGAACCTGACCTTCAATAGGTCCTAACTCCCCAATTTAAAGCTGACAGGCTGGTCAGGGGTGTGTCAGCATTCCAATTGCTGGACATGACCACCAACCTGCCATGGCTTTCCCTAATTCCCCCTCTATTGCACTTACACCTACTCCTAGACTCTAAGTTTTGCCCCCTCCTATGAGCCTTGCCTTGGGACCTTGAGTTCCCTCTGAACTTGGACATTTGAGGGCTGGCCCATCCATAGTGCACCATAATCTAATTCCGCAATGATATTTGGGGTGTAAGCACAACCTGGAGTTCATGAAGCTCCTTGGAACTTTGGCACATCCCAAATAAGAGAACGGCTTTGGAAATCTGATCTTTGGAAGTTGGTTTATTTCATGTATCAGACTAGGAGTCTGAATTAGGCTCTCCTTGGTTGGAATTTTAGTTGCTGATGTAATTTACTTTTTTCTGGATTTATTCAAGTTGTAATAATTTGTAATAACTATGGGGTGTATAGTAAAAAATGGGGAGGGTCTCTCATGTTATGCATGTGGGGTAGATATCATGCTTTAGGTTTTATTTCTGCAATCACAACATCTTCGTTTATGTATCTGCATATAGATATCCGGCCTATAGGTCATTTCATTATGCATTTAGAAACCCTGCCTATAAGTTATTCATCCGCATTTAGAAATCATGTCTATAAGTTTATCTGCATATAGAAATCCTGCCTATAAGTTATTTATTACTGCATATAGAAATTCTGCCTATAAGTTATCCATTTGCATTAGAAATCATGTCTATAAGTTTCTGCGCTTCTCCATATGCACATTAAGAAAACAGTCTATAGGCTAAAATAATCAATTGCGTCCTAGACACCATGCTCATAGGACTCCTGCACTTACGTAACTGTTTTAAAATCAATAAACGCTAAGAAGCCATGCCTATAGGGGTAATCGTTTAAATCCGATTCATCTACAAGTCTAAAATTAGTAGTAAATGTCGTTTAATATCTGCAGAATTTGTTTGTTTCTAAAATCACCAATCCTTCTTTAAAATCAGTAGGCCTTCTGCAATGTTAGGTATCATGATTCATGCCTCATTTAGGCAAACCTGTAGGTAATTAATCAACTATACCAGTCTTTAATAATTACAACCAGCAGGCAGGTCTAATTCGGACTTCTTATCTGAAAATATGTGATATATCAGCCACCCTTCCTACGTTAAGTTTAATTAAAGACCTAACCAGTATTTGTAAGCCATGCTAAATAATTTGATACTTTGAATGAGGAGGCCTACTTGAGCCTTAACTGCTATGTGCTTCCGCATAATCTGCCTTATGTGTTTTTGTTTGTCGCTCTAGAATTTTATCTTTTTAAACCATAAAAAACCCACATCTCCCTTCCCTTTAGAACTAGTAGTCCCAAATGCCTCCGGGACTGATAGGATCGGGGCGGGTACTAGCATGCAATAAGTAGCGAAACCATTCCGCATTTAATACCTTAACGGGGTGGGAAAGGGTAGATATGGATATGATGACCGGTGCGCTAATACCACGTGTAGCCCCTCTTTGAGGAGTGATTACCGGGTATTGCATTGATGTGATCAATATTATTTGTAAACCTAGGACCCCCTTCCCTTTATTTGTTTGTTTATCACTTTTCAGAATTTTTAAGCTGTTTTCTCATAAATTCGAGTCCCTTTCTGTTTTCTTCAAACTTTAACTTATCTGCAAACTTTAATATGACAATCCTTTATATTTGAAGCCTTTATTTGCTTATTTGTTACTTGTACTTGAAGTCACAATTATAACATGGCCGGGAACCACACTAGTGGATCTTGAGGGGTGCCTAACACCTTCCCCTCGAGATAATTTCTAGCCCTTACCCAAACTCTGGTTCTTCAAACTCAAACTCTTCTTAGTGTCCTAATGCACTTAATCATTAGGCGGAGACTCATCAAACTCCAAAACCCAATTCCCAAAAGGGAAAAGAGTTGTCCGCCCAAATGTCATAAACCCAATTTCGCGAGAAAAAGGGGGCGTCGACAGGTGTCGTGACGGCACCTAGTCTTTACGACTAGTTAAGCATAATATTACGGAATATCTTAAAGAAAACACAACGATAAAAGATAAAGCAACATATTGTATATAACAAAATTAGTGCCACTCGGCTTATACAAAATAATCTCCCAAACCCAGAAAGTTGCTAAAATCACAAGCTTCTAAATCTATGTAGCTCTATACAAAAGTCTAAAAGTAATAAAAATCTCTAGGCGAGGGAATAGAAAGGGACTCCGAGGATCTGCGGACGGGAGCAGAAGTACCTTGAAGTCTCCTGGAATCAGCAACACGCACTAACTTCGAGGCTGGTAGCTTGTACCTGGATCTGCACACGAAAAACATGTGCAGGAAATGGCATGAGTACACCATAATGGTACCTAGTAAGTGCCAAGCCTAACCTCGATCGAGTAGTGACGAGGTCAGGTCAAGGTTCTAGCGGAGTAAATATAAAAAATTAAACAGTAAGATATACATATAAATTTACGGTAAAACAATTAAAGGAATTCACAAAATTTACGGTTATGGGAGCCCTTGGCTCAAAACAAGGTAAACACAATAGGGAATGTCCCGGGATACCGTCCTGTCACGACCCAAAATTTCCACCTTTGGGACCGTGATGGCGCCTAACATTTTACTTGCTAGGCAAGCCAATGTTATAATAATATTAACCATTTTTAACAATTTTTTTTAAAAAAATTTAATTTAATATCAAAGAAAAAATGCAGAAGTAAATTCTAATAAAAATAATTAATCCATAATACTAGCGTTGTCTAAAAGTCATCCCAGAACTGGTGTCACAAGTGCACGAGCTACTAGAATAATACAAATAAAGGTCTGAATGAAAATAAAGCTGGCTGAAAGAAATACACAACTATGATAAAGTGGAAGGGGACTTCAGAACTGCGAATGCCATGCAGCTATACCTCAAGTCACCTGTGAATGTCTGAATCCGAGCAAGTCTAATGTGCGCCTTTAGGATCAACTCCAGTATCTACACGATAAAGTGCAGTGTGTATTATCAGTACAACCGACCCCATATACTGGTAAGTGTCGAGCCTAACCTCGACGAAGTAGTGATGAGGCTAAGGCGGGTCACTTACATTAAACTGTACGCAATAATAATAATAATAATAATAATAATAATAATAATAATAATAATAATAATAATAATAATAATAATAATAATAATAATAATAATAATAATAACAATAATAGAAAGACAGGAATGTAACTAAAACAATTAACTCGTATCAACAATCGAAGTCAACTCGGGAGTTAAAAATAATTATTACTTCAAACAATTTCCGTTGCGGCGTGCAATCTGATCCCATAATATATTCATGTTCAATTCCGTTGCGGCGTGCAACCCGATCCCATAGTATATTCATGTTTATTTTTTTGCGGCGTGCAACCCGATCCCATACTCTATTTATTTTCATTTCCGTTGCGGCGTGCAACCCGATCCCATAATATATTTATTTTCATTTCCGTTGCGGCGTGCAACTCGATCCCATAATATATTTAGTTTCTTTTCCGTTGCGGCGTGCAATCCGATCCCATAATATATTTATTTTCTTTTCCGTTGCGGCGTGCAACCCGCTCCCCAAACAATATAAATTACCAATTCTTCCAAATGAAATTACTCCAACAAAATACAACAATTAATACGAATTTATAAGACAACAAAGTACACAATAATTATAATTCATTTAGGAAACAAATAATGACAAGTAGCAATTAACTATGGAAATTAAGGAGGAAATAGGCAATTTAATAATTAGTATGCTAAATGTCAAGTAGCAATTAAATTACAAAAATCACATAAGCATGTAGCAATTATATCATATATTCAAGGAATAACATTGAGCAAGGATACCTTGATCAAAAAATAACAAGTAAACACAGTAAAGGAAAACGCACGGCATCACCCTTCGTGCTTTAACACTCTTTCTTACCCAAACAATAAGCAATATCAACAGTGAGATAGAAATATCAACAACAAGTCTTACCTCAATATATAGTTCTACACTATCAAGCTCAACTTTGAATTCAATACTCAATTATCACCAAAAAAATTCGTAATCATGATAGAAGAGATCAAAGTAACAATACTAGTCTAACTATAAATAACATGATCAAAGAAAGCAATAATTACAAAATACCAAGTAATAATTCATTAATGATTTAAAACAATTTATGATTTTCAGGAAAATTATGCAAACAATTAATTTGACGACGTATAGGCACTCATCACCTTGCCTATACGTTGTACACATAGAATTCACATAACAAATAATTCAAGGGTTCTATTCCCTCAAGTCAAGGTTAACCACGACACTTACCTTCCTTGGCAACCAAATTCAGGAATCCAATAAACCTTTGACTCGCGAATTCGTGTTCGAAAGCTTCAAATCTAGTCATGAACAATTGAATATACTCAATACAAATCGCAGGAATTAATTTCATATGAATTTACTAATTTTCCAGATTAAAATCCGAAATTTAACTCAAAATCGCCTGAAATTACGAATCACACATCGAATTGAATTATGAGTTTTCAAATCTTCCAACTTCTGCATTTTGCGCCGAAACATATCAAGTCAATCCGGAGATTTGACTTTTGAGCAAACGACCCTAGAATGGAATTTTGATGTGTCTGAATCTGAGTAAGTCTAATGTTAGGTGCCATCACGGTCCCAAAAGGTCGGAATTTTGGGTCATGACACGTCCTGTAGTTTCAAAATGATTATGCACTACAGGGGGATCTCCCGGAATACGTCCGTAGTCCCAAAATATATATGCAAGATAAAGAGGGGGGGGGGGATCTTCCGGAATACGTCCATAGTCCCCAAGGAAATATGCAGTGCTAGGGGATCTCCCGGAATACGTCGTAGTACCAAAGTAAATATGCAGCGCGAGATGAACTGACAGGTACGACATAGAGTTATACAGTTTAGACTAAACACAATCAAGGGAAATAGGGATCTACCTAAGCATGTCGCACAGAAAGTCAAATAGGAAGTTAAAACACATATGCATGCTTTTCTAATCTAAACTAGAAATTAAACATAATAGTGTAGTTTAATAAGGGAAAATAGTTTATGACTTAGGAGGAAAACATTATTTTTGCAACAATAGCCCGTGCACGTACTCGTCACCTCACGTACATGGCGCTCAAACATCAAATAATACCAAACATCTTAAGGTGAAGTTCTCCAACACAAGGATAGGCAAGCCACTTACCTCGAACCGCTCAAATCAATTTGATATCACGTTCTTGCCACGAGTATCCAATTCCGAATCCGAATCTATTCAAATTAATTGCATAATGTAAATATAATTACAAGTAACTAATTTAGCTAATTAATTCAAAGCTAAAGAATGGAATTAGGGAAAACGCCCAAAAAGCCTCTCGGGGCCCACGTCTCCAAATCATAAAAATCACAAATTACGAACACCCATTCACTCTCGAGTCTAACCATACCAAATTTACTCAAATCTGATACAATATACTCGATCAAATTCCCAAAATTCGACCTAAGGATTTTTCTCAAGTTATCCCTAATTTTTCACCCCAAATTCGAAATAAATGACAAAACTAAACATAGATTAGTGGAAATTAATCATAGAGGAGTTAGGAATCCTTACCCAAAAACTCCCTCCAAAAATCTCCCCAAGATTCGCCTACTACCGAGCTCTCAATCAACTTTTGAGTTATGAACAAAAAACCCTCGATTTCACTCTTTTCTGCCCACCGATTTCCGCTTCTGCGCTCCTAGGACCGCATTTGCGGTCCCGCACCTGCAGAAGAATCATCGCAGGTGCGAACTCCACTAAACTGGGCTGGGGCCGCATCTGCGAGTCCACTTCTGCGGTCCACCAACCGCACCTGCGATCCCTGCGGCTAAGGTCCATATCTGCATCTGTGGCTCCCTAGCCGCTTCTGCGTTTCCACACCCGCGGTCCAATATCTGCAGGTGCGAAAACAACAGGTGCAACAAACTTCAGCAAAGGCATAAGTCCCAAACCAATCCGTTAAGCATCCATAACACACCCGAGGCCCCCGGGGCCTCAACCAAACATATCAACCAGCCCTAAAACATCATTCAAACTTAGTCGAGACTTCAAACTACATCGAACAACATCAAAAACATGATTTGAGCACGGATTCAAGCCTAAGAACTTAGAATTTTCCAAATTCTACAAACGACGCCAAAACACATCAAACCTGGTCCAAATGACCTCAAATTTTACACACAAGTCAAAAATGACACTAAAAACATACAACTACTTTTGGAATTACATTCCGGGCTTGATCTCAAAATTTCCACTACCAGTCGAAATCACCAAAAGTCCAACTTTCACCAATTCAAGCCTAATTGAGCTACAGACCTCCAAAACTCATTCCGATCGCACTCCTAAGCTCAAAATCACTCAAAGGAGCTAAAGGAATTGACATAATTCCATTCTGGAACCGTCTTCACAAAGTTTCGATTGCGGTCCAAATTCTAAGACTTAAACTCACATTTAGGGACTAAGCGTCCCAAAACTCTCCGAATTCCACAACCGATCACTCCAGCAAATCCCAATAGCAGAAACAAATGTAGGGAAAGCAGTTATTAAGGAATCGAGGCACTAACTAATGAAATGACTGGACGGGTCGTTACATTCTCCCCCTCTTAAAACAATCATTCGTCCTCAAATGAGTATAAATACATACATGAAGCTGTGAAAAGATGAGGGTAACGACTGCGCATATCCTGCTCGGTCCCGAGCCGCCTCCTCAACCGACTAACCCCTCCATTGGACCTTCACTGAGGCAATATTCTTTGGCCTGAGCTTTCTGACCTGCCTGTCCAAAATGGCTACTGGCTCCTCTATATAAGATAGATCCTTGTCTAACTAGACTGAGCTGAAATCCAATACATGAGTTGGATCACCGTGATACTTCTGGAGCATAGAAACATGGAATATCGGATGAACTCCTGCTAGGCTGGGAGGCAAGGCGAGCTCATAAGCAACCTTCACAACACGCCACAATATCTCAAAAGGACCAATGAACATCGGGCTCAGCTTGCCCTTCTTCCCGAATCTCATGACGCCTTTCATAGGCGATACCCATAGCAAGACCCGCTCACCAAGCATAAATGCCAAATCACAAACCTTCCGGTCTGCATAACTCTTCTGCCTGGACTGGGCTGTGTGAAATTTCTCCTGAATCACCTTCACCTTATCCAGGGCATCCTGGACCAAATCTGTACCCAACAATCGGGCCTCGCCCGGCTCAAACCAACCCACTGGGGACCTGCACCGCCTACCATACAAGGGCTCATACGGTGCCATCTGTCACACCTCCTTTTTACCACCCGAGGATAATATAAAGGAGTTTTTCCAATTTAAGTGACATTATTCGAAATGAGATTATTTTATTTATTTTTCAAAGTTTCCACTTGGAATAGTTTATTTGGTGTCCCAAGTCACCGGTTATTTTGAATCCAAAGTCGAGGAAAATTCGACTTTATTTAAAAGTTTGCGAACCAAAAATTCTAAGTAAGGAATTCTGTTAACCCGGGAGAAGGTGTTAGGCATTCCCGGGTTCCGTGGTTCTAGCACGGTCACTTTAACTATTATTGATTGGCCTATTATTTGATTTACTACACATTTTAAACCTATTGTGCATTTTTTAACTTTATAACCGCTTATTAATTATTTTATGGAAATATTCTGGAACAAGTTACGATTGTCGTACACTTGTTTGTTTGATACAAATTGCGAATCATGTCACGGGAACCGTACCCATGATCTACAACATGTTTAATTTATTAAAGTTATTAGAAGTTGCTCCAGCGGATGGATATCCCAGAGTGGAAGTGGTAGAGGATCACTATGGACTTTGTTGTTGGACTTCCACGGACTTTGAGAAAGTTCGATGCTATTTGGGTGATTGTGGATCGGCTGACCAAGTCCGTGCACTTCATTCTTGTGTGTACTACCTATTCTTCAGAGTGGTTGGCAGAGATCTATATCCGAGAGATTGTTTGTTTGCATGGTGTCCCAGTTTCCATCATTTCAGATAGGGCACTCAGCTTACATCGCAGTTTTGGAGGTCTATGCAGCGAGAGTTGGGTACTCAAGTTAAGTTAAGCACATCTTTTCATCCTCAGACGGACTGGCAGTCCGAGCGTACTATTTAGATATTGGCGGACATGTTGCGTGCTTGTGTCATTGATTTTGGAGGGTCATGGGATCAGTTTCTACCGCTTGCAGAGTTTGCTTATAACAACAGCTACCAGTCGAGTATTTAGATAGATCCATATGAGGCTTTTTATGGGAGGCGGTATAGATCTCCATTTGGTTGGTTCGAGCCCGGTGAGGCTAGGCTATTGGGGACTGATTTGGTGCAGGATGCTTTAGAAAATGTGAAGGTGATTCAGGAGAGGCTCCGTACAGCGCAGTTGAGGCAAAAGAGGTATGCTGACCGGATGGTTCGAGATGTGTCCTACATGGTTGGTGAGAAGGTTTTGTTAAACCCATGAAGGGTGTTATGAGATTTGGGAAGAAAGGGAAGTTGAGTCCGCGGTTCATTGGACCTTTTGAGGTGCTTCAGAGGATTGGGAAGGTGGCTTATGAGCTTGCTTTGCCACCTAACTTGTCGAGTGTGCATCCGGCATTTCATGTTTCTATGCTTCGGAAGTATATTGGGGATCCGTATCATGTCCTAGATTTCAGCACAGTTCAGTTGGATGATGATTTGACCTATGACGTGGAGCCAGTAGCTATTTTGGATCGTCAGGTTCGGAAGTTGAGGTCAAAGGATATAGCATCAGTGAAGGTGCAGTGGAGAGGTCGGCCCGTGGAGGAGGCTACCTGGGAGACCGAGCAGGAGATGCGGAGCAGATATTCTCACCTATTCGAGGCTTCAGGTATGATTCTTGACTCGTTCGAGGAAGAACGTTTGCTTAAGTTGGGGAGGATGTGATGACACGGCCAGTCGTCTCATGAGTTACCGCTCTGTTTCCCCTATTTATGCTTCCTTATGCTTTGTTATCCGTGTTATGTGGTATCGGATTGGTCGGATCGAATACGGAATGATTTCGGTGAGGTTTGAGACGCTTAGTCTCTTTTAAGAAAGTTCAAGTTGGAAAAGTTAATCGGATGTTGACTTATGTGTTAGAGGGCTCGGATGTGAGTTTCGGTAGTTCGGCTAGCTTCGGGAGGTGATTTGGGACTTAGGAGCGTGATCGGAATGAGCTTTGGAGGTTCGGAATAGATTTAGGCATGAATTGGCGAAATCGGTTTTTTGGCGATTTCCAATTGATAGGTGAGATTTTGATATAGGGGTCAGAATGGAATTCCGAGAGTTTCAGTAGTTCTGTTGTTTCATTTGGGATGTGTGTACAAAATTTCAGGTCATTCGGACGTGGTTTGGTCAGGTTTTTGATCAAAAGCGGAATTTAGAAGATTTTAGAAAGTTTGGCTTGAATCCGGTGTGTTTTGGTTGATTTAATGTTATTTGGGGTGCTTCGAAGATTGGTACAAGTTTGGATAAGGTATTAGGATATGTTGGTGCCTTTTGTTGAGGTCCCGGGGGCCTCGGGTGAGTTTTGGATGGTCAATCGGGCCATTTCATGCCTTAGAGAAGTTGCAGAATTGCAGGCTCAGCTGTTGCAGGGATTCCTTCTCTGCGATCGCATAAGGGTTCCTGCGATCGTATAGAATTATTTGAGGGGCAACCCAGTTTATTCTTTGCGTTCGCAAAGGTTTTGTTGCGATCGCATAGGGTGGTGAAGTTGTTGATCGCGAACGCGTAGTGAAGGTCGCGTTCGCGTAGTGTTAAGTGGACCTAGGGTCTTGGCTAGATTTTGTTCATTGCAAACGCGGTTGGCAGTCCGCGATCGCGTAGAGTTAGTTGCTTGGGCATCGTGTTCGCGGGGGATTTCATGCGTTCGCATAGAGTAATTTTTGGGAGCTGAGTTTTTGTGCTTCGCGATCGCGATGAAGGAAATTAGGCCTGGGCAGAAGGTTTAAAAGGTCGTCTTGTCCGCGAATGTGGGGTTTAGTTCCTCCATAGTTGGTCGTTTTTGGAGCTTTTTGAAGGGGATTGAAGAGGGATTCAAGGGGAATCACTTGGAGGTAAGATTCTTGGACTTAAAACTCGATTATTATGTGAATTTCACCTAGAAAATCATGGAAATTAAGCCAAAAATATAAGAACTAGGGCTTGGAAATTTAGACCTTTGATTGAGGATTTGAAGGACAATTTGAGGTCAGATTTCAGAACTTTTGATATGTATGAACTCGTGGGGGAGATAAGGAATCTATTTATGTAAAAATTATTGAATTTCGAGACGTGGGCCCGGGGTCGGGTTTTGGTAATTTCGGGATTTGTGTCGTTTATTGATTGTTTTCACTTGGGCTTCGTTCCCTTAGCCTATTTTGACGTCCTCGTTCTGATTTTGGATAGATTCGAGGGGCAAAGGCATCGCGGGCTCGAGATTTGATCGGTTCGAGGTGTGTAATGATTGTAAATGATGTTCTGAGGGTTTGAAACCCCGGATTGCACATCGTAGTGCTATATTGAGGTGAGACACACACTTGATGACGAGCGTGGGGTTGTGCACTATTAGGGATTGTGACTTGGTCCGTCCCGATTGATAATTTTACCGCGTATTTGACTTAAATCTATTTGCTATCATCACTATTTGGGCTGAATGCCATATTTGGGCTTCGTGCCAACTATTTGAACCCTTCTAGGATTTTTATTAATATTTCCTCACTGTTTTGACTTTATACGTGAACTCAGTCAGGTTATTTTCCACTGTTTTCATGCTCAGCCATGTTTACCCCGTTTTAATACTTAAATGATATTTTAAATGATGTTTGGGCTGAGAAACACTATTTTACTATTTGCCCGAGCGGCTTGTGAGGATTTTTGACTGAGTAAGGCCGATGGCCTATGGTGTGAGGAAACACGGATATTGATTTGAGGCCAAAGGTGTGAGATATGTACGCCACGAGGTGGCTTGATTGATATGAGGCCGAGAGCCTAGGTATGATGCCACGAGATGGCTTGTTATTGCGCTTGGGCCGTAAGGGGCCCCTCCAGGAGTCTGCACACCCCCATTAAGCGCGGCTACCCATTGTGATGTGAGATTGAGCCCGAGGGGCTGGTATTGTTCTGAGATGTTGCCCAAGGGGCAGATTTGTTGATACTATGCCCGAGGGGCGAATTTCTATTTGTTTACTTTACCTTAGCTGCCTGTTAATTACCTGTTTACATGTAGAAAAATGATTTTACTTAACTTTTCACTGGTTTACAGCTTTTAAATGGTTTCACTGCTTCATTATAGATGCGTTGTGCCTTACGTGTTTTCTTACTTTCAGTCGTTATTTATATTTGTTACTCACTGAGTTGGAGTACTCACTTTACTCCCTGCACTCTGTGTGCAGATTCAGGCGTAGCTGGTCCCGCTCCCGAGTGCTGATCACTTCCAGCTTCAGGCGGATCCGAGGAGTCTTTAGGTAGCTGTTGGCATTTGTAGCCCGGAGCTCCTCCCTATCTCTTTTCCTTTATGTCCTTAGTTCAGTACCAAACTCTGTAGTTACATTTGAGAAAAACAACAAGAGCTTGATTCGAACTCTAGCGAACAAAAATTTGGCCAATGGCGAGAATTATAACATGAACACTGGCCGGACTCTCTTCCATGGCCAGTGCTTCATGCAACAACCCTCACCACATGCCAAAGAAAAGACGAGGCAAAGGCTAAAAGGATTTGAATCCTTCACAGATTATTTGCCCGAAATCCGGCCAATCTGAGAGATAGGACAATCTCAACATTAAAACGACTTCCTTCGTTGAAAAACTGGGGAATTCATTTGGGTTTCATCATGGATTAAGGACCAAATCAAGAAAATTTGAACAAAAAGCAAAAAGTTCAGATTTTTATTCTTGGATCTCAAATTCTGAGAAACTGGGTGATCTAATGGAGAAATCAATGGCAGGATATGAATGAGGGGGTGACGGAGGTTGTGTGGTTGAAATTTGAGGGCTTTTGGAGGTGGGCCGCCGCCACGAGATGATTTCTGGGCGGCGAAGGAACAGTGGAGGGAACGGTGGTCTCTGAGAGAGATAGGGGATGAGGTTTAGACTTAATCAAATGAATTATGAAGCCAGGGGGTGTGTTTGGTCGTTTAATGGGGTAAAGGAGTCGAAACGGCGTAGTTTTGAAGTGCAATTTCGTCGTTTTGATGAAGGGAAATTGGACCGGGTTTGAATGGATTGGGCTTGGGTCTGGATTGATTTGGTGGGGGGGGGGGGGGAATTTGGGCCGATTTGGTATAAGAATTAGCCCAAATTCAGATCAAAACCCCTTTCTTCAATTACCCATTTTATTTCCTTTTTCTTTGTTTTTCTTTTTCTTTTTTTAATTAAAAATCCTGAATTAAATTTCTAAATTAATTTAAATTGTAAAATTAAGCTAATTATCTAACTATAATATTTATAACAATTATTTGATCCTAAATTAAAAGAGAAAAATCACTAATCTAAAAATTAAAGGTAAAAATGTAAAAATGGGCCATTTTGTGATTTCATTTTTAATAAAACAAATAATTAAATAATTAATCCTAAAATTATTTTTAAAAAATCTAAATGCATTGCATGCTATTTTTTATGCTTTTATGTTTTTTTAACAAAACTATACGTGCACAAAAATGCAAACAATTAATAAAATCCTATAAAAATGGCAAATAATTGAATTTTTTTTATTTCTTTAATTTTATAGGAGTATTTCATATAGGGAAAAAAATAACATGCTCACAGCTGCCCCTCTTTGCTCGGAAAGACGAAGGGTTTTCGGGCAATGATAAAATGAGCAGTACGAGCAATTTTTGCCCATTTGAAACTCCATGTGAAGCATCTTTTGAAAGAGTCCGACCGAACCTTGCTTCGAAGGTTGCCTACATATCCTTGGCTATAAAGGAATCAGGTCAGTGTAGTTCTGGAAGTTTTGGTAGCTGGGACTACCGGGAAAACTGTGATTTCACTGCTGTTGCCGCTGTTTATGTTTGCTGAGCTCCTTATTACACCGAAATAAAGATGAAAAACTAAGCTAGCTAAACCTATCAACTATGAGTTACAAGATTCCTATCTATAAAACTTCTAAAGCTTGATCTTGAATTTGGTTGGTTCTTCCAGCAGACTCTGATCCGAATCTTGATGCTCGTTTAACTGCAACCGCTGATTCATTCTTCTTCAGCTTTTGGATCAAGGGGGAACATGCAAAGCTTGTGCCTTATATCATATCTTGAGCAGTCCGCATCTCTTCTCCGCTTCTATATTTAGAGTTCGACTTCTTTTCTTGTTTTTCTTTTCTTTTATTTGGACTGAGACTTCTTCTTTTGGTCATCTCAAACCTCGTGCCTTATGGTAAAAACCTGTTCAGGCACCAAAACAAACAAGTGAACGAAATTTTTTTGCCCCAGTTTTCACTTAGAAAATTTTTTGTGAGTTATTATAACAAAACCTAAACTATTTCTTTACTGAAAGCAATAAAATTTGGATTGTGTATCCCTGAGAAAAAGAGATTAGGGAGTGGAGACCCTATATCTAAAATAAAATCAAATGGGGAACGGAGGCCCATGTTGGGAGATTATCAGGTTATGCTGTAAAAAAGACCGAGTTATGCCAGAAAGGTCCTCGCGTTATACCGGGGAAGGTCAGCGGGTTATGCTATAAAAGTCCTCGGATTATGCCAGGGAGGTCCACGGGTTATGCCGGGAAAGTCATCGGGTTATGCAGGAAAAGGTCCTCAGGTTATGCAGGGGAGGTCCACAGGTTATGCCGGGAATGTCATCGGGTTATGCTGGGAAATTCATCGGGTTATTCCGGAAAAGGTCCTCGGGTTATGTCGAGGAGGTCATCGGGTTTATGCGGAAAAGGTCCTCGAGTTATGCCGGGAAGTCCACGGGTTATGCCGGAAAGTCTTCGGGTTATGTCGGAAAAGGTCCTCGGGTTATGCCGGGGAGGTCTACGGGTTATGCCGGGAAAGTCATCGGGTTATGCCGGAAAAGGTCCACGGGTTATGCCAGGGAGGTCCACGGGTTATGTCGGGAAAGTCATCGGGTTATTTAGAAAAAGTTCCTTGGGTTATGCCGGGGAGGTCCACGGGTTCCATGCTGGAAGTCATCGAGTTATGCCAAAAAGGTCCTCGGGTTATGCGGGGAGAGTCATCGGGTTATGCCGGAAAAGGTCAACGAGTTATTCTAGAAAAGTCATCGGGTTATGTCGGAAAAGGTCGGGTTATGCCGAGAAAGTCATCGGGTTATGTCGGAAAAGGTCCTCGGGTTATGCAGTCATCGGGTTATGCCGAAAAAGGTCCTCGGGTTATGCCGGGGAGGTCCTTGGGTTATGACGGGGAGGTCCACGGGTTATGCCGAAAAAGGTCCTCGGGTTATGCCGGAAAAGTCATTAGGTTATGCCGGAAAAGGTCCTCGGGTTATGCTGGGGAGGTCCACAGGTTATGCCGAGAAAGTCATTGGGTTATGCCGGAAAAGGTCATCGGGTTATGCCGGGAAAGTCAACGGGTTATGCCGGAAAAGGTCATCGGGTTATGCCGGGGAGGTCCACGGGTTTTGCTGGGAAAGTCATCGGGTTATGCCGGAAAAATTATCGGGTTATGCCGGAAAAGGTCCTCGGGTTATGCCGGGGAGGTCCACGGGTTATGTCGGGGATCAACTAAGGAGTGGAACCCTATACTGGAAAAGACTACCAGGTTATGCTGGCAGCGACTAGGGAATGAGATTCTATGTTGGGAAAACGTAGCTAGAGATTGGGGACCCTAGGCTACTATGATTTTGAAACTTTTTTTTGTTTTACTTCACTTTTCATTTTATTTAGGAGAATGAATGAAAAGTTTAAAAGGACCTCCCTTTTCGGGTCAACTCTTGCTGCAGAACCGTTTTGGTTTCTGCGTGCCTTGCTTTTATTTCAGTTGCTTCTTGCAGGGTTGTTTTGGACTGCACCTGTTTTCCTGTTTTCAAATCAAAGAACAATTCGTCAGTTTGAAACGGTGGTTGGTTTTGTGGCCTTGATTGTTTTGACCACTTGATCTCGACCCAACTCTTTCGATGAAAATCTCCATCGCTCGCTGCCTTTCTGGAAATTGGTTTCTTTTCTAAACCCAGGGATCTTGACTTTCCAAAATTTCACATGATGGTTAGCCCATGTGGGGCTTTGGCCTTTTCATTTTATATTGCCTTTATGGGCACTTGACTTTGGATTTCTTTCCTTTTCAATAATTTTGACTCTGGAGCATTGGCCAATCATGGCCAGTTGAGATCAACTTGATGCACCTGCTGAGGCTGGGTGCTTTTTCTTGAATTTTAACTTTTCTCAAACAAAACCTTGTAAAACCAATCTTGCCATCTTTTCTTTGCTATAGTTTCGGAGGAGAATTAGTCTGAATGGGATTCAAAGAAAGTAAACAACGGACAGGACAATGAATTTAAAAGAGAAGTGTCGTTTCGGGGAGGGAAAGAAGGACTTATCTGGAGTGCATGCAGACTTCAATAGACATGACATGCTTCTTGGACTGGATACCAGATCTGCGCAACTATCCAATCTCCCATCACACCTCAAAACCGAGAAAACTTTGCTAGGACTCTTATCAGTACCGATGGTTGTAAGTGATTCCTTTTTCAATCAATGGCGCCCTTTCGGCTTTTCACCAACTGACCTCTCTCATTTCTCTTCTCACTGTTGCCTTGTAGTGCTCTTTGTGAGTTTTCACTAGCATGACTCTCTCATGTTCAATTTCTCTGCTCACCATCGCCTTACGGTGCCCGTGTGGGTTTTCACCAATAAGACTCTCTCATTTTATTTCTCTCTTTTGATTGTATCAGATTCAAATAACCAACATCCTTCCATTTTGAACATCTTTACCGATTGATCGGAAGGACTTTGAACAGGACTTATGGTAAAAGAGTTTGGATTGAATTACTACTTTGGAACCTTTCAGGCGAACCATCGCCGAACCATTATAAATTTTGCCCCAATTTCAACTTTGGGGGGGGGGGGGATGTGGATTTTTGTTTTGGTGTGACTGAACCCCAGAGAGAGGTAGCCTACGTATCCTTTCGGAATCAAGCGAACGTAGTTCAGGGAAACTTTGTTTTTGATTTTTTTAACAAATTTTTTCGGGTTCCAAAGAGGGTAATCAAAGAAAGGTAACTGGCTCAAAGGGTTAGCAAAGGGTTAAAGTGTTTGGGTAGCGAGAATGAAAGCCTTCGTCAACCAACCGGAGAATCTTTGTATCGCAGAATGGTTAAACGTAATACCTTTTGACCGCGTCTGCATTGACAGCCATTTCAGGTTCATTTCCTTCAATGTTTCCCAAGTACAACGCCCATTTCGGCAATAATTTTTTTATAATGTACGGACCCTTCCAGTTTGGAGCGAACTTTTGTTTTGCTTCCTTGTGATGCGGGAGAATACTTCTCAAAACGATTTGCCCCACTTCAAAGTTCCTAGGTCTCACTTTCTTGTTGTAGGCACGGGCCATTCATTGTTGATACAACTGCCTGTGGCATACTGCGGCCATTCGCTTTTCATCAATCAGGGTTAACTGTTCTAGACGGGTCTTGACCCATTCGTTGTCCTCAATCTCAGCTTCAACGATGATTCAAAGAGATGGAATTTCAACTTCTGCAAGTATTACGGCTTTAGTGCCATAAACCAATAGATAGGGTGTTGCCCCAACTGATGTGCGCACAGTTGTGCGATATCCCAACAATGCAAAGGGCAACTTTTCATGCCATTGTCTAGAACTTTGAATCATTTTTCTAAGAATCTTCTTGATGTTCTTGTTTCTTGCTTCAACAACACCATTAGCTTTGGGCCGATAAGGGGTAGAATTCCCATGTGTGATCTTAAATTGTTCGCATATCTCCCGCATCAAATGACTAGTCAAATTTGCAGCATTGTCCGTAATGATAGTTTTAGGAATACCAAAACGACAGATGATGTTGGAGTGCACGAAGTCTACCACTGCTTTCTTAGTGACGGCTTTGAGAGTGACTGCTTCGACCCACATTGTGAAGTAGTCAATGGCAACTAATATGAATCTGTGCCATTTGAAGCTTTTGGCTCGATTGGCCCAATAACATCCATACCCCAAGCAACGAACGACCACAGTGCTGACATATGATGTAGTTCTGAGGGTGGTGCATGAATCAAATCCCCGTGTACCTGACACTGTTGACACTTCCGGACAAAACTGAAACAATCATTTTCTATGGTCATCCAGTAATAGCCTGCTTGAAGGATTTTCTTTGCAAGGACGTATCCATTCATATGGGGTCCACATACTCCTACGTGCACTTCATTCATGATCCATCCGGCCTCTTGGGCATCCACACATCTTAGAAGGTTCAGATCTGGAGTCCTTTTGTACAAGACTTCTCCGCTCAAGAAAAAATTACTGGCGAGCCTTCTAATAGTTCTCTTTGTGTCTCCACTGGCTTCCTCAGGATATTCCTTTGTTTTCAAAAATCTCTTGATATCATGATACTATGGATGAACATCTGGTTCCACCTAAACCGTATTGAAATAACCATGCCTTTCTTCGATTTGGATTTCTAACGGGTCAATGTGGACATTGCCCGGATACGGCAGCATCGAGGCCAGAGTAGCTAGTGTGTCGGCCAACTCATTGTGAAACAGAGGAATGTACCTGAACTCAACGGACTTGAACCGCTTGCTAAGATGTTCCACATGTTGCCTGTATGGAATAAACTTGACATCTCGAGTTTCGCATTCACCTTGAGCTTGTCGGATGATCAAGTCCGAATATCCCATGATTAACAATTCTTCCACATCCTGATCGATTGCCATATTCATCCCCATAATGCAGGCTTCATACTCGGTAGTGTTGTTCGTGCAGAAAAACCAAAGCCGGGTTGTGGCCGGATAGTGCTGACCAGTGGGTGAGATCAAAATTGCCCCAACCCCGACACCTTTTGCATTCACAGCTCCATCGAAGAACATTTTCCAAGCGTTGGTGTCTTCTAAAATTACCTCAACTGAATTTACATCCTCGTCCGGAAAGTAAGTACTCAAAGACTGATATTCATCATCAACGGGATTTTCAACTAGGTGATCCGCTAAAGCTTGAGCGTTCATTGCTGTACGGGTGACATAGACTATCTCAAACTCGGGGAGCAGGATTTTCCATTTCGCTAACCTCCCCATGGGCATTGGCTTTTGGAATATGTACTTCAAAGGATCCAACCTAGTGATGAGATAGGTAGTGTAGGCCAACAAGGCCTAAGCTTCTGAGCGACCCAAGTTCGGGCACAGCAAGTCCTTCCAATAAAGTGTATTTGGCTTCATAACTAGTGAACTTCTTGCTCAAATAGTATATTGCGTTTTCATTCTTCCCGGTCACATCATGTTGCCCGAGAACGCATCCAAAGGAATTCTCCAACACTGTCAAATACAAAAACAAAGGCCTTCCAGGTTTGGGTGGGACCAAGACTGGCGGATTCGACAGATATTCTTTTATTTTGTCGAAACCTTTCTGACACTCATCTGTCCATCTAATCGTCGCATCTTTCTTCAACAGCTTAAACATGGGTTCACATGTTGAAGGCAACTGAGCAATGAATCTGTTGATGTAATTCAACCTTCCCAACAGACTCATAACCTCTTTCTTGGTTCTCGGAGGAGGCAAATCCCGAATAGACTTTATCTTTGTTGGATCTAGCTCGATGCCCCTCCGACTGACTATAAACCCCAAAGGTTTCCCAGACGGAACTCCAAATGCACACTTAGTTGGATTTAACTTCAAGTCATACTTACGCAGATGCTCAAAGAACTTTCTCAGATCCCGAACATGGTCGTCCTGCGTTCTTCATTTAATGATCACATCGTCCACATACACCTCGATTTCTTGGTGCATCATGTGATGAAAGATGGTAGTCATAGCTCTCATGTAAGTCGCCCCGACGTTCTTCAGACCAAAAGGCATGACCCTGTAACAGTAAGTACCCCAAGGGGGTGGTGAAGGCCGTCTTTTCTACATCGTCCTCATCCATCAAGACTTGATGATACCCAGCATAACAATCCACAAAATACTGTATCTCATGTTTGGCACAATTGTTAACAAGGATGTGGATGTTTGGTAGCAAGAAGTTGTCCTTGGGTCTCGCTTTGTTCAGATCTGATAGTCAACACACACTCGGGTTTTCTCATATTTCTTTGGCACTGGGACCACATTAGCCAACCATGTGGTGTATCGGACCATTCGGATCACACCAGCTTTCAACTGTTTGGTGACTTCTTCTTTAATCTTGTCACTGATATCCCTTTTAAACTTTCTCTGCTTTTGTTGGACAGGGGGATAACCGGGGTAAGTTGCCAATTTATGTGCCACTAAATCAACACTCAGTCTTGGCATATCATCATAGGACCAGGCAAACACGTCTTGGAATTCGAACAAAAGTTGGATCAATGCATCCCTAGTTCTTTCATCAGTGTGAATGCTTATCATGGTTTCCTGGACCTCTTCTGAACTACCCAAATTAACTGGCTTAGTTTCATTTAAGTTTGGCGTAGTCTTATTCTCAAATTGTTCAAATTCTCGGTTTATTTCCCTAAAAGCCTCATCTTCATCGTATTCTGGTTCTTGATTCATTATTACACAATTAGACAGCGTGTTAGGATCTGGGCATGAAGTCTGCAAGCATGTCATGTTATTTAAGTCCGCATTATTAGAAATGAAAGAAGAAATAAGAAAAGTAACAAAAATCAGAAAGAACAAAGAGAGGGATTCATAGACGATGAAATATTGATTTCATTTCATTGAATTCGAAGATATAAGGGTTTACATTGGAATTTTAAATACAATAAACTAAAAGAAACATTCGAGTTACACCCTGGAATAACTCGGAATGCAGAAAAGATAGCAAGACTGAACTACCGGGATTCCCGCCTGACTGGGAACGGAGTAGCCTTCCAATTTTGAAGCTTGGCGTCCGGCCCCATATATTGCACCTCAGCCGTGCTTGAGCCTTCTCCCGGCTAGACCATGTGGGCTTCATATAACATTTGCCTCATAGCTCCACATATGTCCTCAATTTCTTCGGTCGTGAAGGCATCATCTTCTTCCTCTATGTACCTTGGCTTGACGAATGTTTTGGAGAGATACGAGACCGGCTGAGGCAACACCCAACCATTGCTCTTTCGTTCATTTGCCCATGTCACATCAGCTTCTGTGGCTTGGAAACCCACACTGAAGAATTTCTCACTGGCAGCTAAAGTGATAGGTTCCGTGATAACTTGCAAAGATACCCCGAGCCCCTTACCGAGCTTATACCCGTGCTTGATCATTTCAGTGGTGACCATGATTGACGTATTTGACAAAAAGGGTTGAGGACACGGGTTCCCTTCCTCACACTGATCCGTGACCACAATCTTAAAAGCTTGATAGACTATGTGCTCGCTACCTTCTTTAGCCTCGAGACATAGGACTGACGGGTCCCTATAAATTGATTGCTCGTCCTCTCCATGGACCACGATTTCCTGATCTTCGTGTTCAAACTTCACCATTTGGTGGAGAGTAGAAGGTACGGCCCCTGCAGCATGGATCCAAGGCCTTCCTAGGAGAAAATTATAGGAGGTGTCCATGTCCAAGACCTGAAACATCACTTCGAATCCACAGGACCGATAGTTAAGATCAAATCAATTTCCCCTATTGTGTCTCTCTTGATGCCATCAAAAGCACGTACACAAACATTGTTAGGCCTGATTCTCTCAGTCTCAAATTCC
This sequence comes from Nicotiana attenuata, assembly GCF_001879085.1. NCBI lineage: Eukaryota > Viridiplantae > Streptophyta > Magnoliopsida > Solanales > Solanaceae > Nicotiana > Nicotiana attenuata. The sequence goes on along the minus strand of NW_017671200.1, from coordinate 113,828 downwards.
ATTCTTTGCAAAGTTGAGAGAGGGCACCCCAGATAAGCCATCCAGCATGACTCTTTTCACGGAGTACCCTTCACATTTAGCTGTCAAATGAAGAGCTTTGTTGTGGGCAGCCCCTCCCGGGGCAAGTCATTTCTGCTAAATGAAATCCGATTGACTTCAAAGAATCGTTCCGCCATTCTTTCCAATTTCTCAATAGTGGTTTCGATCGGAACATATGCTTCATTAAGGGTCTTTATCAACACTTTTCGATGCTCATTCGAGCTTATTAGTAGTGACAAGAGCGAGACCTGAGAGGGAGACTTCCAGTGTTGGTCAATTACCTCATAGTCCGAGGCTTTCATCTTTCGAAAGAATTCCTCTGCCTCTTCAGCACTGACTGGCTTTTTAAGCGGAAAATGCTTCTGTTTGGTTTTGTTCAATTCCTCCAAGTTGAGGTATTTCCCAGATGAGTTTGTTTCATTCACTTGCCCCATAATTTCTTTTCCCTGGTACGTCACCACTGCTTTGTTGTAGTTCTAGGAGACTGCAGTGGGGTCCTCAATGGGCTTCTCTGGTGCACGACTGATAACCATAGGCTCGTTCAGCCTTGGTGAAATTACAAGCCCCCGTGCCATATAAGTCCCCTTTGGTACGTACTTCTTAGTTCCCTTGTTTAGCTAGAACCTTTTGGGGGACTCAACACAAACTGTTCTTTCCTGGGGGCCCGGGGAACATAAAGAATGGCATCTTTAGGAGGTACTGCCCCTGTTTTGTCTTCCACAGTCTTTTATACACTTCAAGGAGTGGAGTTGCTCTTCTTCTCCCCTTTTACTTACTTTGCAGCTGCCCTTGGCTTATTTTCAACATCGGTGATAGCAATGATAGCTATTAGAGCTGGGTCAAACTCTTTATCTTCACAAATCATCCCAATAACTGGCCCACTGTTGTGAGCCGGCAATGGGTTATTGGTCATATTATGGACCTCTTGATCTCTCAGTACTACCCGTTTTTGCTCTATTAGATTTTCGACCACCCTTTTGAGAGTCCAGCAGTCTTCAATATTGTGCCCTTCCGCCCCTGAATGATAAGCACATCGGGTACCGGGTCGGTAGGAGGGCGACTCTAGGTTTTGCCTGTTCGGAGGTACGGGTTGCAACAAACCCATTTGGACCAACTTAGGGAAACTCTTAGAGTATGATTCACCGATGGGCGTGAAATTGGTTCTTCTGGGTGGCTCACGGGCACGGGCATTATGCTGAAAACTATTTTGTGGGGGACGGGGATTATATGGAGCTTGGTTAGGAGGGTTATCTCTAGGAGGTGGAGCTCGGTTTTGATTAAACTGGCATTCATCACCGCATAAGGCTGAGGAGTCATGGCATAAGCCGCATCCTAGTGAGGATAATAATGTTGCGGGGTGTTTGAAAGGAAGTAACCTTGGGGTTGACGGGGGTTTCTCAGACTTTAAGCCACCATTTCCACTTCTTCTTTCTTCTTTCGGTTTGCTACACCCCCTGACCCGCTCTGGATTGCTTGGGACGTAGCTCTTATAGCGGACTGGCTTAATATGCAGCCCGTTTTCAGACCATTCTCGACCACCTCCCCAATTTTGATAGCCTCAGCAAACAGCTTTCCCATAGCAGACATCATGTTTTGGAAGTAGTCAGCCTATTGGGCTTGCAGGAAGACACTAACCATCTTGTTCTCATCCATCGGGGGTTTCACCCTGGCAGCTTGTTCGTGCCACTTGACAGCATATTCTCGAAAATTCTCTGAAGACTTCTTTTTGAAATTAGACAGAGAATTTCTGTCGGGAGCTATGTCTATATTGTACTGGAATTGCCTAACAAAATCTCGAGCCAAATAATCCCATATGTGCCAGCGAGATATGTCTTGATCCATATACCACTCGGATGCAATTCCGACTAGACTCTCTCCGAAATAAGCCATTAGGAGTTCTTCTTTTCCGCCCGCTCCTCTTAACTGATTGCAATACCCATTGAGGTGGGCTATGGGGTCCCCGTGTCCGTCATACTTTTCGAACTTGGGAGTTTTGAAACGACGGGAAAATGAACATGCGGGAACATACAAAAGTCAGCGTAGGATACATTCTTCTGGACACTTAAGCCTTGTATATTCTTGAGGCTTTGTTCCATGTTTTTCATTTTCCGAGTGATTTCCTCTTGCTCGGGATTCTTTGTAGTTCACTCTTGTCCCGCGGTAAACTCATGCCAAGGTTGTTGTGGGTAAGAATTGGTGGTGAAATGAGCCGTGTCCGATGGAAAAGGTGGTACTTGGAAAGTAAAGAATGATGGCTCAAAGTTTGGCCTGGGCAAAGTTGGCTGTGCTGTAGCCCAGGTTGGTGGTGCGGTGAAGATGTTGGAAGCCACTCCCTAAATCAATTCCTGGGGCGAACCTCAGAAGGCATTCCGGCGAAATGGGCTGAGATGGTGGAATATCCGAGCGGGGTGTTCGAGTAATTTATTGGGATGTTGGAGGTTCCACTTGCTCTGGGAAGTAGCTCGGGGAAACCAGATATTGCACTAGGCGGCTCTCTACCGTTGGACCAAGAGTCCCACATTTCCAACATGCGAAGGCGCAATGCCCTATTCTCTTTAGCAACCGCTGACTCTGATGTTGGGATAACCGATATCGAGCTATCCTCTAGTATGGCAATTGTTGGTAGATGACTTTCTGATGACATTATGACACTTCCCTTGGATCTTGTAAAAGAAGGGTGCGAAGCCAGGTTACACAAAACCAACCACCTTAAAAACAAAACCTTGAACAACAGCAGACACAACAAATCGGTTAGTTTGAGGCAATCAACACATAAGGAATCACACATTGGGGAATATGGTGTACCTATACAGTTAAATGTGTTTCTACATGTTTATTAACGGTTGCGTGTCTGATCCCGTCTTTTGTTTATCTCCCCGATCTTTCTTTTCTTTTGGCGCTTTTCATTATTTGCTCTCTTTTCTTTGCACTCTTTTATTGTTTTCTCTCTTATTCTTTTTCTAGTTTTCTCTCTTTTTCTTCTTTTTTTCGGTTTTCTCTTTTCATAATATTCTCTTTTATTCGAGTTATTTAAAACTATGACCCAATCCGATGGGGATTAACTACGTATCACGATGCCGCGTGAATTAGATCATCACGTAGTTCAAGGAATGAATCCAAAATAAAAAAATAAAATATTTTGGTTTTTTTTCTTAAAATTTTCATTAAAATAAAAACTTCTAATTTTCTCTATTACAACGACTCCATCATACCCTTCTAAGAATTGAAAAACTAAAAACAGACTCGAAACAGACTTTAGAAATGGAAACTGAAATACAGACTCGAAAAGAAAATCAAAAATACATAAGTGCTTCCAAAACTACTCCAGGGGCACGCGGGATATCGTTCGGTCGTCACGGGCCTACGTGCAAGCTCTCCTTGGAGGCGATCCAAGTCATTCATTATTTGGCAAACAAAGGTCATCACTGCAGCGAAGAAGGTGGATCTAGTCATGTCCTCATATTCATGGCATTTTATGACGATGTAGTCGGCAATTGCTCTAACCCTTTCCCTAATGATGCCTTTCTCTTGAATCAAACTTCCAATTTGTTGAGACCTAGCTTCAAAAACTTGGCTGTCATGATGGCTTTGACCCTGCAGCTGTTGCATATCCTCTTCTAGCCAAGACATCAGTGCATAACAATGTTTCATCTCTGCTTTAAAGTTCTTTGTTTGTTTGGCCATTTCGTTCTCGAGAGTAGTTAGATTTTTCTTCAGGTTTTCGACTTCTCTATCATATTTCCCTTTCAATTGCCGAACAAACTCTGCTCGTCCCTCTGTGTTCTTTGCCAACTGTGCTCGAACTCTTGCCAGACTACCTTCGAATTTTTCCAAATCATTCCCGTACTCACATATTTTCTTCCTAAGACCATTTATGAGTCTTTCATCCGCTCGGCTCCTTTCCAGATTCTTAGCAGCTATCTTTATTTTTTGGATCTGGGCTCGAAGGACTTCATTTTCTTGGGCCAACTTCTCCTTTTCACCCTCATCTGCAGCAGCTTGTAAATCATTATCAAATTTAAGATCCCTGATTTGCCCTTGCAACTTGCTTATGGTGGCCCTATATTTATTTTCTTTGGTCAACCAGGCCCATTGTTTTTGCAACACTTCAACAAATTCCTGAATGTGAAGCCTTTTGGTTGGCCTTTCATGTTCGGACCTTGAAGTGAACTTCTTTCTATACCAAGCAAGATAACTAGGAGAGACCTCGCCTCTAGCCAGTTCACGTACTCGGGTGTTTGCTATCAAATACTGGCCCTCGTTCCAAATGTGACGAACCACCTCTTCATCGAATTGACCACCGGAGCGAATCTCAACTGCATGAACACTAACATCCACATCTTAGGGAACTACCTGACATCTTCCCAACTGTCTCAAGACCCGGTATGGGGCATAAGGCTGGATGACTCAAAGGCCCATTAGGAGGACGTAAGGACCGGTGGCAGGCATGTACACAATTTCTTCAGCAGGAAGCCAACCCAATGCCCACTCTATCTGTCCTGCAGTTAGGGAACGAAAGCGGGATATCCAATCTCTAATCCCTTCTGGCATTTTGAACCTTGAAACCCTTGTGTCAAACTCCTCAATGCAGCTTTTCCCTGTAGATCCGTAATTCATATATTGAGGTCGATGACACAGGTGCTCAATCATCCATATTTGTAACAGTAAATTGCATCCTTCAAAAAAATTTGCCCCGGCTTTGCAAGCCGTGAGAGCTCGGAATATCTCAAATACTATCATAGGGGCGAGGGTGCTCTTGGCATTGGTATTCAAGACTTTGACGACTCCAGCTACCCGCACATCAATATTCCCGTCCTTCATGGGAAACACTTGAAGACCTAAGAATGCCACCAACAAAGCGAAGCATCTATGCTCTTCCCACTTTGATTGGTTATCTTTGCTACAGATTCCACTTTCTGGATTGTCAAATCCTCTTACATGCCCGTACCACTGGTATATGAAGGATAGAGAGGAAAACCCACTTGTCAAGTCTGCATACTGGACCTGCCTGCTTATTTTTAACAAATCCAGAAACTTGTGAAGGGTGACGGCCCTTGGACCGACCAGGTATTTATGTCGTAGACCCTCGGTACTCCCAGCATAGCCTGCTATCTCCTCCAAAGTAGGTGTGAGTTCGAAGTCCGAAAAGTGAAGAACGTTGTGAGCTGGGTCCCAAAATGTAACCAGTGCTTTTATTATGTCTCCCCTAGGCCTGATCTTTAGTAATCCGGTGAGCGCCCCAAAGTAATGGTTGACCCTGTCTTGTCCTTGCTTACCCAGGTCTTCCCACCACATATGTAGTTCCAACGGAATCTTGGTCATAAATGTGACGACCTGGCCGGTCGTCTTAAGAATTAACGCCCCGATCCCCTATTAACTGCTTTCCCCGAGTTTATTTTTGCTATTTTTTTTATTGCCGGGATGTCGGTTTTGAGTTCCGGAGAGTTTGGGACACTTAGTCCCTAAATGAGAGCTTAAGTGTTGGAAAGTTGACCGTAGTCGGAACAGTGTGAAGACGGCCTTGAAATGAAAATCTGATGGTTCCGTTAGCTCTGTTGGTTGATTTCGGGCTTAGGGGCGTGTTCGGATGGTATTTTGGAGGTCCGTAGCTAATTTAAGCTTGAAATGCCGAAAGGTCGAATTTTGAAGTTTCCGGTTCAAAGTGAGATTTTGATCCAAGGTTCGAAATGGAATTCCAGAAGTTGGAGTAGCGCCATAGTGTTGAATGTGACGTGTGTGCAAAATTTCAGGTCATTCGGACGAGGTTTGATAGACTTTTTGATCAAAAGCGTATTTTTAGAGTTTTTGGGATTCTTAGGCTTGAATCCGATGAAAAATAGGTGTTTTGATGTTATTTTGAGCGTTCCGAAGGTGGGAACAAGTTTGAAAGAAGTTATGGGATATGTTGTCAGGTTTGGTTGAGGTCCCGGGGGCCTCGGGATGAATTCGGATGGTTGACGGAAGGATTTTGGAGTTAGAGTTGCAACTTCAGCTGTTGGCTCTGTCATAACCGCACCTGCGATTTGGGTTTTGTAGGTGCGGCGCCGCAGAAGAGGCTAGTGGCCGCAGAAGCGGAATTGGGGAGTTTCTTCATGAACCAGCAGTGGTAATTCTGTAGGAGCGGTACCGCATCTGCGGATTGGGAGTCGCAGATGTGAAAGCTGGCCCTTAAGTGAGAAGTTGCAGATGCGACCTTTGTTCCGCAGAAGCAGGACCGCAGAATTCCCAGGACCGCAGATGCGAAAATAGTTGGAAATTCGATTTGGAGCTCAGGAGAGGGCAATTTTGAGAGGAAATTGAAGAGGAGATCATTGGGTAACGATCCTTTAACCCTTTCTATTTATATTCCATCAATCTATAGTTAGTTTCATCATTTAATTTCGGATAGGAGATGAAAATTGGGGAAAAGTTGGAAGAAAGTTCTTAGACCTAGAATTCGACTTTTGATTGGAAAATTGACCTTAGATTTGGATAATTTTGGTATGCATGAACTCGTGAGAGTATGAGGATTCTAAAAATATAAATTTTAACTGATTCCGAGATGTGGGCCCGAGGGGCGTTTTGGTCATTTTACCTAATTTCGCGTCTTAGCTTAAAATTTCTTTATAGAATCAGTTACTTGAAGTGTTATTTACAATATGAAATTTAATTGAATAGATTTTGGCCTTTTGGAGTCGAGTACTCGTGGCAAAGACGTGGTCTCGGGTTGATTTTTAACCGGTTCGAGGTAAGTGGCTTGTCTAACCTTGTGTGGGGGATATTTCCCTTAGGATAGGTATTGTGATAATTGAAATGCCTTGTACGTGAGGTGACGAGTGCATACATGTGCTAATTGTTGAAAATCTTGTTTTGCATTAAAATAGCCTTAATTGTGCTTTACCTTTCTTGCTTACACTACTTGGGATACCCAGAGATCCTCGGGATACCAAGAGATCCCTAGCATATATTATGGATACTATGAGATCCTCGGGATACCGAGAGATCCCCGGTTGTTATCCTTGTGATCGTTTTAGTCTCTGTTTCAGTAATTGAGTTCCTTACCTTCTTGTATCAAATTCTTATTGTTAACTTTCAACTGTATTGCTTATCTTACTCTGTCATATCTTATATTTTAATCTCGTCTCAGTAGGGCCTTGACCTTCCTCATCACTACCCGACCGAGGTTAGGCTTGGCACTTACTGAGTACTGCTGTGGTGTACTCATGCCTTTTCTGCGCATGTTTTTCATGTGCAGATCCAGGTACCTCTATTCAGGCCTACCATTCTTGAGGCGAGGCGATTCTACGGGACTTCGAGGTAAATCTGCCCCATTCGCAGGCCGAGGAGTCTCTCTCTCTCTCTATTCTATCTTGTAGTGATAGCCCTTCTATCTTTACTGTTGATATAGACATTCCGGAGTTTGAGCATTTTACTATGTTTCGTAGCTTGTGATTGTTGGGTTTCCGGATCTTGGATTTATGTAGTGGTTTTGAGAGTTAAATATGGTGTATGCCGAGCGGCACATTTAGACACTGTTTTTACTTTATTTCTGTTTTAAATTGTTTTACTTCCGCAAATTTGGTTTTCTTCCGCAATTTGGGCTTACCTAGTCGTAGAGACTAGGTGCCGTCACGATGGTTCACGGAGGGCGAACCGGGGTCGTGACAAGTTGGTATCAGAGCTCAAGGTTTATAGGAGTCATGGATCACAAGCCGGTTTATTAGAGTCTCGTTAAACGGTACGGAGACGTCTGTACTTATCTACAAGAGGCTATGTAACTGTTAGTAAAATTCCGCTTCATTTAATTTCCTTGTCGTGAAATATTTTGACATCACAATTCTAAACTTCTGTCTTCTATTCTCTCACAGATGGTGAGGACACGAGCTACCCGAGATGATCAGGCACCCGCGCCCCCTACTGCAGCCGTCAGAGGTCGGGGCCGGGGTAGAGGCCGAGGACGCGCACGTGGTGCAGCCAGAGCACCTACAGTTCCAGCCGGAGTCCAGACACCTGATACACCTACTACTACTACTCCAGCTCTTCAGGAGACTCTTGCGCAGTTCATGAGAATGTACACCACTTTGGCTCAGGCAGGGTTGCTTCCCCTTGCTACAGCCACATCTCAGGCCGGGGGAGGAGCACAGACTCTCGCCGCCCGCACTCCTGAGCAGCGAGTGCATGTTGATCAGGTCCCAGAGATTATTCCTGTACTGCCTGCAGTGCCAGTGCAGCCCGAAGACAGGGCAGCGACTTCAGAGGATGAGGAATAGAGACTTAAGAGGTTCAAGAAGTATGATCCTCCTGTGTTCAATGGGTTTGCATTAGATGATGCCTTGGGATTTCTGGAGGAGTGTCACTGTATTCTCCGCACTATGGGTATATCAGGATCGAGTGGGGTTTCTTTCACTGCCTTCCAGCTTCGAGGAGCCGCCTATGAGTGGTGGCGTACCTATGAATTAGACAGTCCGGATGAGGCTGCTTCACTGACTTAGACTCGGTTTTCAGATATGTTCCTTCGGGAGTTTGTTCCTCAGAGCCTCAGGGACGCATGGCGGGCAGAGTTTGAGCATTTGCGCCAGGGTGCTATGCTTGGCTAGACATGACCCAGCTTTGGTTACCACTGTTCGCGAGAGGGTTCGCCGGTTTATTGAGGGGCTTATTCCCAGCATCAGGTCTAGCATGGCTCGTGAGTTGGAGATAGATATTTCTTATCAGCAGGTGTGAGCATTGTTAGGAGGATTTAGGGTATGCATGCTAGGGAGAGAGAGGAGAGGGAGGCCAAGAGGTCTCGAGAGTCGGGCCATTATTTTGGTGCCCGTGATCCAGCTGCAGGTCGTCATGGTAGGGGTTACATGAGTCTCCCCGTTCATTTAGCTCTTCCAGCAGCCAGTGGTATTTTAGCTCCTCCAAGACCTCATGAGCCTTATTATGCACCTCCGATTTCTAGCGCGCCTCCTGCGTGGGGTGCTTTCAGAGGTCAGTCCAGCAGACCTGGCTCGAGCCAGTCACAACCACCACGTCCTCCCAGAGCTTGTTTTGAGTGTGGTGACACCCGCCATGTGGTGAGGGATTGCCCTAGACTTGGGAGGAGTGCGCCTCCACAGACTTCTCAGCCACAACGTGCCTCGCAGAGTTCTCAGGCTATGGTTACAGCTCCAGTTGCTACCCCACCTGCTCAACTAGCTAGAGGTGGAGGTCGAGGAGTTCTTCTGTACAGGTTTCCTCCGCTGTGGAATAAGTGATTTGACAATCTCTGGAGTTTGCATTTCTTAATGTGATTTGCATGCTCCGAGTATTCTCCTTTCGATAAGTACTCCTTGATGTCATGGAACCAAGGCTTTCCATCCGTTTCTTCTTCAACATGAGCACAATATGCCGACTGATTATGGATCTTTACCGGAATGGGATCAATATAATTCTTATCTGGATGTTGTATCATAGATGATAAAGTGGCCAATGTGTTAGCAAACTCATTCTAAATTCTGGGCACATTGTGAACCTTTTTCTCAATTCCTGCACGTGGTGCAGACATGGAAATATCTTGGAGTTCTTGGTGGCCCACTCTCGTTATACTTGGTACACAAGCAAATCTAAATCTCCGATCACCAGCAACTCCTGAATGTTCATGTCGACTGCCATGTTGAGTCCTAATATGCAGGCTTCATACTCTGCCATGTTGTTGGTGTAGGAAAATCTAAGTTTAGCATATACCGGATAATGCTGACCTATTTTTGATACCAAAACTGCTCCAATGCCCACTCCTTTAAATTTGCAGCTCCATCAATGAACATCCTCTAACCGTCATATGCTTTGGTAATATCTTCCCCTACAAATGACACTTCTTCATCGGGAAAACATGTCTTCAAAGGTTCGTATGCTCCTCCCACCAGATTTTTAGCGAGGTGATCTGCCAATGCTTGTCCTTTTATTGCCTTTTGAGTAACATAGACGATATCGAACTCACTCAACAATATCTGCCACTTATCCAACTTCCCAGTCGGCATGGGTTTCTAAAATATGTACTTCAGAGGGTCCATCCTGGATACGAGGTATGTAGTGTAGGCACAGAAGTAATGCCTCAATTTCTGAGCTGTCCAGGTCAAAGCACAGCAAGTGCGTTCAAGCAAAGAATATCGGGCTTCGTAAAGCATGAACTTCTTGCTCAAGTAATATATGGCTTGATCCTTTCTTCCCGTCTCGTTGTCCCAAAACACATCTGAAGGCTCCATCTAATACAGATAGATAGAGTAGCAAAGTTCGTCCTGGTTCTGGCAGGACCAGAACTGGTGATGTGGACAGGCCTTGATCTTGTCAAAAGATTTCTGACAATCCTCTGTCCAGCTCGTTTCAACATCTTTCCTTAGCCTCTTAAAGATGGGTTCACATATGACCATGGACTGTGCTATGAAGCGACTGATATAGTTGAGACGTCCTAGGAAACTCATCACGTCCTTTTTGCTCTTGGGCGGTGGTAACTCCTGAATAGCCTTGACTTTGTATCCCCCGGCGACTGACGATGAATCCCAATAATTTTCCTGCGGGAACCCCGAATGCACACTTTGCGGGGTTCAGCTTCAAATTGTACCTTCTTAGCCTGTCGAAGAACTTTCTCAGGTATGCTATGTGATCTGCGACCCTTTTGGATTTGATAATGACGTCGTCCACATACACCTCTATTTCTTTATGGATCATATCATGGAAGATGGTTTTCATGGCTCTCATGTAAGTGGCCCCAGCGTTCTTCAAACCGAATGGCATCATCTTGTAACAGTATATACCCTATGGTGTAATAAAAGTTGTCTTCTCTGCATCTTCTTGATCCATCCATATCTGGTGATAACCCGCGAATCAATCTACAAAGGATTGGAGTTCATTCTTGGCAGAGTTGTCAATCAAAATGTGCATGTTTGGCAGTGAAAAGTCATCCTTGGGACTTGCTCTATTTAAATCCCGATAGTCAACACATACCCTAACTTTCCCATTCTTCTTCGGAACTGGCACAATGTTAGCTAACCAATTCGGGTACTCAACCACCCAGAGCACTTTGGATTTGATCTGCTAGGAACTTCCTCCTTGATTTTCAGGCTCATGTCTGGTTTGAACTTTTTGATTTTCTGCTTTACCGGTGGACAAATAGGATTAATAGGCAGCTTGTGAGCCACTATGGACGTGCTCAAACGGTCATGTCATCATATGACCATGCGAAAATGTCCTCATACTCTCCTAGGAACCGAATGTACTCTTGCTTCTCTATCGGTGACAAGAAATGCTGATGCGAGTCTCTTTGACGGTCTCGGCATCTCCCAAATTTACTACTTCTATTTCGTCTAGGTTAGACTTAGGCTTGTTCTCAAAATTCTCGACTTCCCTGATGTTTTCCTCGGGTATCTCATCCTCTTCATCTGAATCACTATTCTCATGTTGCGTTGCCTCATTACATGTCATAGTCACTGGTTAATCAGGAAAAGTATTAATAACATTGTAGAAGGGAAAAGTATAAAAATAGCAATGAATAATGATAAAGAACAAATGCATTTGATTAAAACTGAGAAAATCGTTCGGACAAAGCTTAGATCGATGAATCGAGCATTTATTTTGAAACAAGTAAATCTTAAAATAAAATTACTGGAAATCTTAAATGCCTGGAACGGCTATAGAAGTAAAAATCTGTCAGGCCACCCAAGGACTCGGCGGGCTCGGGATGGTGTGGCGGTCCAGTTTCTGAGGACAGCTCCATTCTTCATGGTCTGAATAGTGAGGCCTTCTTCCTCCCTCTCCTCAATTATGGCACTGTAGTCCATGTCTTCATCTTCAAAAACCAAATTCTTCAACCCAGCTAGTGCTTCTTCTTCTGCGGTCCCCCATATCGTATCAGCTTGGTGAAAAGCTTGTTCTAAACGTGGCACTGGCTGCTCGAGAGGGTAGTATGGTCCGCGCCATGGAGACGATCAATTCCTGTATTCTTGCCATGTGTACTGGTATCTGAGCCCAAAGGTGGTACCATGATTTTTCAGTTGTATCGGTTTAGTGATACCTTGGAGGTTCTTGTCCAATCATTTGCTGGGTTTATATCCGGACCATGCTAGTATGCTTTCTATTTTATTACTCCACCATTTATCCTTCTCGACGGTGTTGACCCATTCAATGTGATGATAGGTCTCCAAACCAACTCATTTGTAAAATATCTTTGGCTAAATCTTTGGCATATTTTTCAGTTCTTAGACTAGAGAAGAACAAGTCTTGAAGCTAGTGTTCGCACACACACTTGGGTTTTGAAGATTTCAAGCTTGTGGTTAAGGATTTCTTACCCATTTATGTTTATTTATTCATTTCCTTGCTTTGTATTGAATAATTAAGTGTGTAGTATTTATTTCCAACACTTGAATCTTGTTTATGGAAATATTCTTGTTTAAAGTGTGGATTAAATACCTAGTTGTGCTTATGTATTGAATGATTTTTATTCTTTTATAAAGTGAGTTATGTTTCTTTAATTATTCTTGTTCTTTAATGTTTCCAAAGGGATTAGCTAACCGTAGGACTCGCCCATTAACTACGAATCAATTTTGGAAAAGATAATTTGGGGTTGGGAAAGATTAATTAACAAGAACTTGAGGCATTAACCCTCATTTTATAGATTCTACCTAGGGATAGGATTGAACTACTTGTAGCCATACCCGGGAGTGCTTAATCTCTTAATTGTTTTAGGAATAATTAAATTAGGAAGTCTTGTTAGTCTTCGGAAGAAGCTAATATAGAATTATTACCCGTGGCTAATTAACATAAACTCGCTCATATTTGTAAAATCATGAAATACATTGGATCGTTACTTGAGTGTAATTCCCGATGCATTCATCCTTGTAGCCATTGATCATTTTACTCGCTTTCTAGGTTAGTTTACATTTCTGCATTTAGATAGAAATATTTTCCAAAAACCAATTCTAAGTGTTTGGCATTGCGCGATAAGTGATAATTTTCTTACATTCCTAATCGCCTATATATTGTTCTCTGTGGAATTCGACCCCGACTCATAGTTGAGTATATTATATTGCATGCGACCGTGTCCATATACTTTTTAGTAGTGGATTTGGACGTCATCAAAATTGGCGCGGTTGCCGGGGAACAATTTGGCGTAATTTAGGTTGTTTGAGAAATAAGCATAAGTGCTTTGGTCCAAACTTGTGAATATTTGTGTAATTAATTGCTCTTACCTTGGTCTATTTTTCTTGTTTGTTTCTGGTTTATTTTCTTATGTTTGAAAAATGGCATCATATAATGGAAATTGGTCGTATGGTAGTTGTTCATACTTTGATGACCCTTGTCCTTATTATGGAGGACCACACCCGTGGCAAAATTGTTTAAATTCTCCCAGGGGTAGATTGTGCGCATAATCTCAACCCTATGTGTGGAGTATTTGTGATAAGTGTGGTTTTCAAAAATGGTCATTGGGATGATTGTGCTTATTTGTCCTTCCCTTCCCCATGCCCCTGCTATGATGATTCTACTTTTTGTGATGAAAATTATAGGGCTATGGAAGTAGAAGAAGTTGAGCATGGTCAAAATGGAGAGTTCAAGTTCATTTTGGAGGAGCTTTTGGAAAATAGTCTCCAAAATGACTTGGCACTTGCAAGGTTGCACTCACAAATGGGAGAAATGCTTGAAGCTTTAGAGGTCCAAAATGCCTCGGAAGTGAATGATAGCCAAGAATTTTTCTTAGATGTGGAAGCCAAAAATCCTTCCTTGGCGCTTGATCAATACTAAGAAGAACTCTAAAATGCTCAAAATTAGAAGATTATGCTCATGTTGGAGACCATTCTTGAAAATGAGGAGAAGCAAAACTTTGCACTCGAGGACTTGAAACTAGGCTTGACTTACAATGATGAACATATCCGCAATTTGGAATATCAATTGAAAATATTGGTTGAGGCTCACTAACGCGTAGGGTCGGGTAAGTGTAAATACAAATCACCTACTGCAAATGAAAATTCACCCCCCTTTGCTCAAAACAACAGTTCCCTCTACTCCCAAAAATCAAATCATCTAAAATCTTCAAGAGTTTTGCAATTTTCCATCTCCACTCTCAAGGTATGTAATTTCCTCTCTTGTATCTTAAATCTTTCTTCCCTTTCTTGGTGTGAAACAATGGAAGAACATCCATGGTTGATTGGTGCTTAGGGTTCAAAAACTTTGTGATCTTAAATGTCAAATTTGTTTGCGAAATTTGTAGTGCTTGCTTGGTGAGGTTGGTTGAGTGTGAGTGGTTGTTTTTTGAAGAAAATTTTGGGTAAGATTTGTGCGTAACAAAGAAAAGAGAGCACCCCAACTGTTTGAAGAAAAGCCTGAAAGAAAACATGCTCTGGGCGAGGAAGATGACCTTCGCGAACGCAAGGGTCTGCCCGCGAACGCGAAGGAAAAACACTGGGGGCAGAAAATTTTGACCTTCGCGAACGCGATGGTCTGATCGCGAATGCGAAGATCTGATTCTGGGCAAAACAAATTGCTCTTCGCGAACGCGATGGTCTGCTCGCGAACGCGAAGAGCAATCACTGGCAGTCCCAAAATTGGCAAAAAATAGTAGCTTCGCACAGCTCTGCCCGGAACCATTTTTTTACCCATTTCTTCGGCCTAAGTACATCCTAATACATTATTTTAAGTGTTTGTATGAGCTTTTAACATTGTTGGCCTATTTTGTAGGTACTTTGGGCTTAAAATGGATCCGAAACATAATGAAAATGCACAAGAACATGTCTTTGGAGCTGAACAAGCGAAACCCTTTGACCATGAACGCTTTCTATATGTAGCATGTGAGCGGAGATACAGTGAACTCTTGTCCAAGACCATCGTCCGGGAAAGAGGCATAAACTTGGAAAAAATTGAAGCTAAAATATCGGGCTTCTACACGTGCTTGATAGAGAGCAAGTGGATTTGTTTTGCTAAGAAACCAAATAATGCCAACCACACAATAGTTTTGGAATTCTATGCAAACGCTTTGAGGACCGACTTCCAAGGTGCCTTTGTTACTACTGTGGGGGGAGTGCAAGTCCACTTCAGCCCTGAGATACTAAATGGTATCTATGGCCTCACCAATGCTAAAATGAGGTCTACAGAGACAGAGCCAAAGCAGGAGGAAACCAGTGGCTAGTAGATAAGTTACATGATGGGGTTACCC
The DNA here is from genome assembly GCF_001879085.1 of Nicotiana attenuata. NCBI lineage: Eukaryota > Viridiplantae > Streptophyta > Magnoliopsida > Solanales > Solanaceae > Nicotiana > Nicotiana attenuata. The sequence continues at coordinate 98,644 of NW_017671200.1, read as the reverse complement.
CGAAGTGGCTGACAGTGCACAAGGGAGTTGATTCTCACGACTTAACGGCTAAGGCAAAGACATGTCTCTCCATTATCTGTTCAAGAGTGTCACCCTCTACAAATGACACTGATGTGACACCAGACAGGGCACTGATAATTGCTGCTATCATGGATGGACTACCTGTGAATGTGGGGGAACACATTGTCCGATAAATTGAGGAAGCCACTCATGGGAGGTCCAAGAGCATGTTCTTTCCATCCTTGATCACTAGACTTTGCTATGATGCTGGGGTGCCTAAACGCCCCAATGATGTTGAGAAATGTCCGGGAAAGCCGATGATCCATCCCTTGCTGAAAAGGGGACCCAGTGACAAACAGAAAAAGAGGAGAATTGATGTTGCTTCCTCTTCATTTGGGCAGTTTTCTGAAGCCACCGTTGATCCCGCCGGATCCTTTGCACCTTCATCAGGGTCCTTTGATCCCATGGGACCACTCTAGTTCGGTCCTCACACTATGCACCACTCGTCCAGTCAGAAATATGGAGTAGATACGCATGTTAGGTAGCTTATAGCTGGCCTTCCCACTGGTCCACCTGGGGCTGGCTTATCTACTGGGGTTGCTGCCCCACCATCCATGGAGGATGTAGTCAAAGAGCAAAAGGAAATCACGGGCAAGATGGAGGCCATTAACACCGAGTTGGAGAACATGAGTCGCCGTCAAGGAAAGATTGAGAAGAGGCAGAGGAAGTTCAAGGAGCATGAGAAGAAGAAAAGCAAACTGTTGTCCAAGATGATGCAAAAGCTGAGTACATTTTGTGGTTCACATGAATCGGGATGATGATGATGATGAGGATTTGGAGCTCAAATTTCCCACCACCTCCAGTTCCGACTGATGCGGTTTCAGGGAGCACCTCCTTCATTTTATCTTGTCTTGATTAGTTGCATTGAGGACAGTGCAACACTTTAGGTTAGGGGTGACTCATTTCGATGTGATGGATGTATGGAGCATGAACACTTTTTTTTCTTTCTTCTTCTTTTTTTGTGATAACTTGCGTAGATTGGTCAATGTGTTAGTTTATTAATTGTTATTGTACTCTCATGTGATGTGTTATATTAGTATGTTTTTTCTTTTCTTTCTTCTTATTTTTGTGTGATAACTTGCGTAGATTGGTCAATGTGTTAGTTTATTAATTGTTATTGTACTCTCATGTGATGTGTTATATTAGTATGTTTACTAGCCTCTTAATTTTTTTCGTTTTTAGATATATTATGTTTTAGTTACTTGATGTTTATTAGCTTCTTGATTTTTATTAGCTTCTTAAATGTTTTTTATATAGTATGTTTTATGTTAGTGGCGATATCCTTGGTTTTTTTTGTACCACGATTCTTTTTCCAAGAATGCCAATTTTCTTCTTGAACCGGGTAATTCTAGAAAAAATTTGTCGACTTTTCCCGATGATGGATGTATAGACAACTTTCTTAAGGAAATTAGTCTTGTAGTTTAAATATAGTTATGTTAATATTAGGAAAAATAAATGGTTTGGGTTGGAGTTTGTGCCCATTGACCAAGTTGTGGCTTGGTTGGTCCCAACATGATTTAAACCTCGGCATATGAATTTTTGGTTATTGAAAAAGAAAAATAATTGAAGTAAATATGTCATGACTTTTAGACTCAAATTTTGGCTCTTTAATTCACTAAATAGCTTCCTATGCTATATGTAACCGCTTTGAGTCATTGGTTTCAATTGGGTTTTGGATTTGTATTCCACTTGAGTGTTCATGTGCCATGTGTGGTGAGATTTATTGTGAGTTCTTTTGCATTACTTGTAGTCTAGAACTTGCCCGGAATGTGCTTCAAGGCGAAATTATAGACTAACTTGTTTTGAAAAATGATATTAGGCCTTCCTTGGACCGCTATTGTGCCTTAAATTTCCTACCCTTGAATATTTTCCCTAGTCAACCAATTTTGAGCCTTTAACCTTATTCTTTGGCAACCATATTAGAAACTTTAATCCTTTGTTCTTTATTGATCTAGCTTTTGGCACCCTACCTCCCTAAGTACTTTGAAAGTGTAAACATAGGCTACAAGCCTAAGATTGGGGGTAAAGGTTGGAAAAATTGTGATATGGAAGTTGTTTAAAAAGGTGGAAGGTAGAAAAAAAAAAAAAAATGAAACCTTCCTTGATTTTGAAAAGGAAAAAAAAATAGAATAAAATGATAAGAAGTTGTGAATAAAGAGAAGACTAGGTGTGGAATAAAAAGTGAAGAAAGGATGGAGAATGTTTTCGAAGGAAGTGGACTTTGATTGTAAATTTTGTAGTGCTTGGGGAGGTTTTGAGTCACTCTAACCAAAATTGTGCCCTACCTTAACCAAAAGCCTAAACTTCAACCCTTTAAGTCCTAGTTGATTTTGAACCAAGTTGTCTACATTAGTGGAGGAATACATGAAGGGCAAGCCTATGGTACTACTTGTATGCATTTGAACATCTTTTTGAGAGAGAGTTAATTCTTTCCATTTGATATCCCATTTTTGGTTTGAATTAAGATTTATGAGTGTGGGATCCTCTCTTAAATGTGAGGGCACATGAGATTTGGGTTGTGAATATAATCCCATTTTTAATTAGAAGGAATGACCAAAGAAAGTTAATTGTGATAGAGAGGCAAATTTTGAAGCTTTAGTGTCATGACTTGATTGTTACTTTGATTTGCATTAGTGTTTGAGCACTTGAAGTGTAATGAAGTTCATGAGAAGTGCTTGATAATTCATATGCTTTGGAGTAATTGTTGGAACCAATCGAAGTCATGTTTTTGTGCTTATAGTAAACCTTGTTGGCTTGGAATGATATGGATGTATTGTTGAGTTAACTACTCGGGAGGAGATTTTGTCACTTTCATTGCTTGAGGACAAGCAATAGTTTAAGTTTGGGGGTTTGATATGTTGGTATTTTACCAACTTATCTTGTCTTTAAACCTATACTTTTGCTATGTTTGAGTGATAAAAATCGTGTGTTTAATGTCATTTTACTTCTATTTTACAGGTTGTCTGTGATTTAGAGGTAATGGTGAAGAAACCAAGTAAAAACAAGTCAAAAAGGAGCTAAAATGGACAATGAGAAACTGCCCAGTGGTTTACTCTTCGCGAACGCGAAGGTACAACGCGAACGTGAAGAAGCAGGCAGCTAGACCTTCGCGAACGCGAAGAAGCAGGCAGCTAGACCTTCGCGAACGCGATGAACCAGAAACTGAACATTCGCGAACGCGAAGGACCAAATGCGAATGCAATGCCTGAGGAAAGCAAACCTTTGCGAACGTGAAGGTGTGAACGCGAACGCGATGCCTGAGGAAAGCAAACCTTCGCGAACGCGATGAAGAAACTGGGCGTGAAAACTGGGCAGTTCTGGAATTTCACATTTTTACCCCAAACCCTTTAATACCCAAACCAGCTCATTTGTAAAATATCTTTGGCTAAATCTTTGGCATATTTTTCAGTCCTTAGACTAGAGAAGAACAAGTCTTGAAACTAGGGTTTGCACACACACTTGGGTTTACAAGATTTCAAGCTTGTGGTTAAGGATTTCTTACCCATTTATGTTTATTTCTTCATTTTCTTGCATTGTATTGAATATTTAAGTGTGTACTATTTATTTCCAACACCTGAATCCTATTTATGGAAATATTCTTGTTTAAAGTGTGGATTAAATACCTTGTTGTGCTTATGTATTGAATGATTTTTATTCTTTTATAAAGTGAGTTATTGTGTCTTTAATTATTCTTATTCTTTAATGTTTCCAAAGGGATTAGCTAACCGTAGGACTCGCCCATTAACTCCGAATTAATTTTTGAAAAGATAATTTGGGGTTGGGAAAGATTAATTAACAAGAACTTGAGGCGTTAACCCTCATTTTATAGATTCTACCTAGGGATAGGATTGAACTACTTGTATCCATACCCGGGAGTGCTTAATCTCTTAATTATTTTAGGGATAATTCAATTAGAAAGTCTTGTTAGTCTTCGGAAGAAGCTAATATAGAATTACTACACGTGGCTAATTAACATAAACTCGCTCATATTTGTAAAATCAAGAAATACATTGATCGTTACTTGAGTGTAATTCCCGATGCATTCATCCTTTTAGCCATTGATCATTTTACTCGCTTTCTAGGTTAGTTTACATTTCCGCATTTAGATAGAAATATTTTCCAAAAACCAATTCTAAGTGTTTGGCATTGCGCGATAAGTGATAATTTTCTTACATTCCTAATCACCTATATATTGTTCTCTGTGGGTTCGACCCCGACTCATAGTTGGGTATATTATATTGCATGTGACCGTGACCATTTACTTTTTAGTAGTGGATTTGGACGTCATCACCGATCGTGGTCCATTAGGACCCATCGAAAGCTTTCACATTCATGCTTCCTACCCATATTTCATGGAAACCTTTGTCCAACCTTTTCAGAGTGTCCAGCGGACAAATATTTAGGCTTGAACCTCTGTCAACCAGGATCCCGACAATGAACTTGTCTTCAAATTCCATTATGATATGCTATGCTCGATTGTGATTCAAACCCTCAGGCGGTAGCTCATCTTCGTGGAAGATAATATTATGGCTCTCCAGCACTTGCCCAACCATGTTGGCCATTTCTCCACCAGTGATGTTATTGGGTACATAAGCCTCGCTCAGTACTTTCATCAACGCGTTCTTGTCTGCCTCTGAATTCTGCAATAGTGACAGGATATGTATCTGAGCAGGGACTTTGTTCGGATGGTCAACAACAGAATACTCCTTTGCATGTACTTTCCTCCACAGGTCATCTGGCCAGGTTTCCATGATAGGCTGCCTAGTAGTGGCATCCTTGCTTGATCCTCCCAAATGTTCCGATGTGTAGACTCTTCTAGTTCTAGTCATTCCTTGTGCGGTGTCAGATTACTCTACCTTGGCCTTCCCTTCCCAGGGTATTGATTTTGAATTGAATTGGGGTGTGGTTGATACTGTCACAGTGAAACGTGTGACCCCTTCTACCTCAAATGTAGCGGGGGTGGCCATGGGCGGAGCCGTCTCTACCTCGAATGGAGCTGATGCAATTACCTCAACCTCGATTGGGGACTGAGTCTGTACCACAATAGGAGTAAGTGTGACCGCAACTTTAAAGTCATCGTCTTCTCGAATAAGCCCGATCGACCCTTCAGGGTCTCATCCTTCATTCGTCTCTATCACATGTACACCATCACATCTATGATCAGGGAGGGGATTGTTGCGGACATTAGGTGCGGCTTCATTTGCTTGTATGACCTTGTTGTCAATTAGCATCTGGATCTTATCCTTCAATGTTCGGCACTCATCAGTGGTGTGCCCTTTCATACCGGAAAGGTACGCACAAGTTTTGTTCGGATTGACCCATTGGGATGGATTCTATAATGCGACAACAGGAACAGGAGTGATATAACCCGCGACTTTCAACCTTTCATACAATTGGTCGATGGGCTTAGCAATGGTGGTGTATTGTCTGGGTGGTTTGCGGTCGAAGTTAGGTCTTGGTCTTGGATAGTATTGGCGAGCTGGTGGTGATTGGAAGTGGGATGGTTGGGAGTTGTAGGTGTGATGGATAGAGGCTGGTTGGGAATATCTGGGAGATGAAGGTTGATATGTAGGCGGTGATTCTTGGTATGTGGGTGGAGGTGTTTGATAGATAAATGGAGATTTTGGGCCCGAGCCCCATTACTGTTCCAACCTCTTTCTTCTTTGATATGTTGCCTGATTGTAACGCCTTATTTGTGGCTTGCAGTGCCTCAAAATTTGTTACCATCCCGCTCTTGATTCCTTCTTTGATTCTTTCCCCAAGTTTGATGATGTCAGAGAATTTGTGATTTTCGATAACCATTAACCTTTCATAGTATTGAGGATCCTGTGCTCTGACAAAGAATTTGTTCATTTGTTCTTTGTCCAAAGATGGCCTAACCTTGGCTGCTTCCGACATCCAACGAGTAGCATACTCACAGAAAGTCTCAGTAGGTTTCTTCTTAAGATTCTGAATGTAGAAAACATCTGGTGCATTTTCTATGTTGATCCTGAACCGGTCCATGAAATCTGACGCCATGCTTACCCAATGGACCATTTCTTGGGGTTTTGGATGATATACCGGGACAAAGCATCCCCAGTAAGACTCCTCGTAAAGAGCTTCATCCGGATCTTTTCATCTTTCCCGACCCCGACATGCTTGTCACAATAGGTCCTTAGATGAGCTCTGGGATCACCTGTGCCATCGAACATTTCGAACTTGGGATGTTTGTACCCCTCAGGCAATTCCACATCTGGTTGTATGCACATGTCTTTGTAGTTTAAACCTTCTATTCCTTTGTCGCCTTCAACATACTGATCTCGGCTTGTTAACTTCTTGAGTTCTTCAGCCATGTTTTTAATGAGCAGGTCCTTCTCGGAGGATTCCGGTGTACAGGAGATTGGTTGGGTAGAATGAGGTATAGTTTCCACATATATAGGGTTGCTTTGATGGGTGCCAGGAACTTGGGTATAGTGATGGTCATTGGTGGAGTTTTAGGGATTGGGAATGAGTGGTGGTGTGTTTTGGGGAGTATGGTAAGTGGTGGTTGGCGGGTAATGAATTGGTTGATGGTGTTGTTGCGGCGGAGTTGGTAATGGGTTGGGATTCTGGGGTGGAGTTGTGTATTGATTTGGCAAGGGAGGATTTTGGTTTTGTGTGTTCTGAGGAGGTGTTGGGTTTCTTTGTGTTTTGTTGGTGGGCGTCGGGGACATTGAGGGTTAGTGACTAGTTTGCCAAGTAGTGAACCTGCTCAAGTTCTCCTTGCAATTCCAGTATCTTTTGTTCCAATCTCAGGACTAGATCATTTGGGGCCGGAGTACTACGGCCATCTGAGGTTCCTGCGTTCTTAATATTCTCCTTTCGGATACCACTTAAGTCGTCCATTTTTCCTTTTCCTCTACCTTTTGTGTTGCTTGGAGGAGGAGGAGGTGTAGGGCCTCTGGATCTGGTATGATACGCTGATGAGGCCAGTATGAGTGAACCAACCTAAGGGGATGGGAATAAACAAAAAATAAGGAAAAACAAAAGGTATCAAGTTAGTGAGGATTCTGAAATGTTTGCAGTATTTAAACACATATTGCGAAAAATGTAAAGTCGTGTCTTAATTTGGGAGCCTCGTTGTGCTCAAGGTAGGCCTAGCGACAAATAAATTTGGAGAATTTTAAATACCAACAAATGCTTCATTTCATAACATAAAAATAGATGAATCCCAAAACGACACTAAGATAAAGGAAATAAGTCACTACTGGCACTTGGCCTTATTACATTTTAGGAAAAAGCAAATAAATCTGGTCTATTTGGTCCCAAAAGGACCTTTCCCAGATTCGTTCTTCCGGACTCCATCATATAGATCCCCCAGCTCGCACAGCCCCAGCAGCAAGTAGGCTCTGGCCAGATGTCCTCCTTCAGCTCCTTCAACGTTCTAGCAATTTTCAATCCTCTTTATGACTTTACCTTCCAACTCCACTATTCCTCGCTCCAGCTATTCCAGTTTCCTATTGGAAGTAACTGCTATTTCTTTCCATTCCTCGATCAATCACACATTCCTCTCATGTATTTCCCGGTGCTCATTCTTAGAGTCGTGGACCCTCTTGCGCAGCCTATTGTATTTGACTTGAGCTTTAGCTTCTTCATCTATGATTCTATTTCCTCGACCGGCCCCTAGTGTCACCATTCCTTTTAGATTTCCTTCTAACCATGCCGGGTAGAGAGGCTCGCACCCTGCATGATACCTGTCTGGCTCAATGGTGTTCTTCTCCACAATGATTTTGCAGTGCCACATGTGTTGAGCTTGGCACTTGTCAGGGAAGTTATCGTCTTGATAGTCTTCCCTGAAGTGACTCATCTTGACAACCCTATGTACAACTTGTTTTCTGCCTGCTTGCCTTATAACTCGTATAGGGACATATGCGTATATCCCTCTTAACCCAATCAGTACTAAGTGTGGAGCATCCCTGGATCTAATGATGAATTCGTCTGTTGGGAACCATTCAAGCATCCATTGCACTTGTTCCTCGGTTAGATTGTCGAAGAACTCTACCCATTCTTTGGCACTTTCTACCTGAGCAAATCTATCTGGAATGTAAGTCATCATCTTGGGGTGATGGAAGGCAATATGGTCGTTCCAAGCCCTTCGCGGAAATTTTTGGCGATAGTGACCCTTTTGGAAATGCTCCAACAACCATAACTGCAGCAACAAGTTACAACCCTCGAAATGGTTGACCCCTCTTTGACAGCGTTCCAGAGCCCTATAGATGTCAGGTAAGATCATGGGAACTATGGTATATGTCTGTCCATTAATCCCTTCCACCAAAGTCTTGGCGACTATGGCCAACCTAGTGTGGATTCTTCCCTTTTTCACTAGGAACACAATCATGACTAAGAAGCACACAATGAATACAAACACTCTGCGGTGGATGTGACCCAGAGAAGTGAGAGATATCTCATCATGGTAGATACGGAAAGACTTGCTATGGCCATACCTCTCATACAGGTATTCGAAAGGTATGTAAGATTCCTTCAAGCACAATAGGTCGACATTCTTCTTCAGCCCCATCATCTGTAAGAATCCCCTGCCCGTACGGTTTTCTGGTACCCATATCCCTGGACTATCCCAAGTCAATCCCGAAGCCCTCCAATTTCCTCTAGAAGCGGTGTCATTTCTATGTCGCCGAAACGAAACACAGCCCTTTCGCTATCCCAGAATAAAGTGGCAACCTCGATCAATTTGTTGTTTGGCTCAACATCTAGCAAGGAAGGCAGGTTACCCAGGTACTTTCTCATATGTTTCTTGTCACTTGAGGAAAGGTCCTCCCACCAATCTAGCAGCAACGACGGGATGTTGCTAACTATATCGAATCTGGGACCTCGTGCCTCATTTTCTGCAAAACAAAAAGGTTAGGCCTTACCCCCACCATAATCGACTATTTATACAATTATGATTAGCATATCGGTATATAGTTCTCCAAATTGATGCACAGAACGTGGTTGTGTCCGTTGGGATTATGGAAAACCTGATGGACTTTCGGATAAGGCTTATCTTAAAGGATCATTATATGGACAACATAATTGATCTGGCTAGGTTTGACCATGATCCATGCACAATTTTAACTAGAGTAAGGCTACTATGGGGATTTAGACTGGTACCCTCAAGCGGACGACTTGAGTGGGAAGGCACGGAACCATCGACTGCACCGCTGATCGACTGGTTTTACCGCAAATAAGCCTTTCAGAATTTAAGGGGAGTAAATAGGAAGAGCGCAACCACTCATTTAAGCGTTGCTATAGGTTTTGATACGCACGAGTGGAATATGATGTGGAGCATGATTTATGCAGAAATTAGTAACATGTAGTCAAGTATTTGCACGTAGGAAAAATAAATACAGTATTTAAATAATTGAAAGATAGTTACAGGAAAAAGAAAACAAAGAGACAAGTCAGTATCAGGGATAAAGAATCATGAATGCTCAAAAGAAAACGGACAGTTAAATTCAAATAAGGGATAAGGGTACGGGATAAAGCACGCTTGGACTAATAAAAAAAAAAAGATAAGTTCGTTATGGTAAGAGCCTAAAGGTATCCCCAGCAGAGTCGCCATGTTGTCGCCCCCCCCACCCTTTTCTCCCTCCCTTTTTACGGGGAGGAAAAGGCCCGGGTTTCGACATTTATGGGGGGTAATAACTCATTTTCTTTTTTGGAATTGGGTATTTGAAGAGTCGCCACCTAACGGATTATGGTGCGTTAGGGCACCTAGAGCAATTAACTCTTGGATTGGTTTGCATTACCAGAGATTTAGGGTAAGGGCTCGAAATAACCTCGAGGGGAAGGTGTTAGGCACCCCTCAAGATCCACTAGTGTGGTTCCCGGCCATGCTATGTTGTGACTTTAATGTAAACAAGTATGCAAATGAATTTAAACATAAGGGTTGCTAACAAGCATGTTGGAATTTATAAACAAAGAAGGAAAAGGGATAATGCAGTAAAAAAATAAAGGGGAGTTTTTGGGTAATTGAAAAGACAAAATTTATTGATATTAAACAAAGTAACATAGGGCAAGGGGTCCTAGGTTTATAAATCACATGGATCATCCACACAACACCGGTAACCAATCGTACGCGTAGTGTTATCGTGTGATCATCATCTCCATGTCTACCTTTCCCACCCCGATAAGGTATTAAGCGCGAAATGGTGTCGTTACCTACAGCGTGCTATTACCCGTCCCACCTATCAGTCCTGGAGGCTTTAGGACCACTAATCCTAAAGGGAGGGAGCTTGGCTTTTCAGAGGTTCAAAAGGTTAAAATACTAAGGCGTCAGGCAAAACACATAAGATAGTTATGGGAGCACAAAAGCAATTAAGGCTCAGACAAAGCTCCTTTAATCACAGAAATCATGTAGTTTAGCACGTCTTACATATACTGATTAGGTCCAAATTATGCTTAACGTTAGGCAGGCTGGTTCATTACATATTTTTAGACAAGAAGTTCGCATTAGGCTCGCCTGGCTGTAACTTATCGAAGACTGGTGCAATTAATTAACTACTTACTTGTTTGCCTAGGTGATGGCATCTACTGGTTTCAGGAATAAGGAAGTGAACTGATTACTGAAAGTTGCCAGTTTTAACAGAATGATATGAGTTCTGCATTTGGTTACTACTGACGGACTAATCCTAAAACGAGTGATTCAGATTGGGTTAATAGTTCCTATAGGCATGCTTTCTAGCGTTGTTAATTTTACACACTTTTTACAAGCGTGGCAAGAGTGCAGAAAATCCTACGAGCATGGTGTCTAGGATGCAATTGATTATTAATTTGACCTATAACTGTTTGCCTAATGATAGATGCAAAAATGCAGAATCTTAAAGACATGGTTCCTACATGCGGAATTCTTATGAGCAGGATATCTATATGATATGCAGAGTTCCTATGAGCATGGTTTCTACATATGAAAGTGCAGAATTCCTGTGAGCATGATTTCTATAGATGAAAGTGCAGAAATAAGCATGATTTCTATATGTGAAAGTGCAGAAATTCAAAGAAAAACTCCTATAGGCAGGATATCTACCCTTATGCATACACAGATAACCCTCCCCTTTTTACAAAAACCCCATAAGTTATTACAAAATTTATTACAGACCAAATGAATCAAACAGAAAATAAAATTACATCAAAGCTTTTAAGCTGCATCCAAGGAGCCTAATTCAGACCCAAGGTCTAACAACATGATATGAGCCAACTGTCGGGATCAAGTTCCAATGCCTTTCTCTTATCTGGAATGTGTCAAAGTTCCAAGGAGTTTCAAGAACTCCAGGCAATGCTTACACCCAAATATCATTACAGAACTGAATTAAAGTGCAGTGTGGAAGGGCCAGCCCTCCAATGTCCAAGTTCAGAGGGAACTCAAGGTTCCAAGGCAAGGCTCATTGGAGGGGGGCAGAACTTACAATCTAGGAACAAGTGTAAGTGCAATAGAGGGAATTAAGGGATGCCAAGGCAGGCTGGTGGTCATGCCCAGCAACATAGAATGTTGGCACACCCCTGACCAGCCTACTAGCCAAACATTGGAGAGTTAGGGCCTATTGAAGGTCAGACCAAGGCCTGGGCAGTAATTAGGATACTGTCAGGCCAAGGCTTTAACTCAGCACATAGAAGGGATTAGGGGGTAGGGATTCATATGGGAACAGAAGCGAAGAAAGGAAAAATACTTAGCATAAGTTACGAAGCATGAACAGCAAACCACACAAACGAATGAGACAATAGAATAAACACATAGGGATGAGGCAAAAGTTTAAATAAAGGCGTACCAGTTTCAAAAAGAGACAAGCAAAATAGAGCAGAAGTCTTGCAAAGAAGCCACAGCACAAAAAGCAAGAGAGAATACTTTGTGCGTGAGTGTGAGTTCAGAAAAGACTCAAGTGTTTTTTCTTGTTGTTTTTTTGGTGTTAATAAAAGAGCAGGTATTTATAGTGTGAGAAACATGAAGAAATAACGTAAGGACTGTAATTCAGACATGATTGGAGGAATATGTGTCTTATTAAAATCAAATCAGTATCAAAGATTTCCTTTAATAAAGCAATTAAATCAAACGGTAGCATGCAAGTTTAAATAAGGAAAGAAATCACGCAGGGCTGGACATGACAAATAAGGAAATATTTTCAGCACAGTACGAGTATACCACATGTATTAGGGGTTAAGTTCATTAGACCTTAATTAAGGAAAGGTCTGTAAGAATCCCATACTAATGTAATTAAGGTAATGGGATCAAATCAACTTAAGTAGAAAGGCAGGGTCGAAAGGAAAATATTTCAACAAGTCCAAGAAACAAAGGAAATCAAAACAATGAAGGAAAGAATCCATTCAAGAGTGCAATCAGAATTACACAAAGAGATTTGAAATCAGTCCACAATCAAGGTTATTTTGAGAGGGAAATTTGACCTATAAAGAGTGCATAAACATTAAGCATGCGAGGCTGGATTTGAGACAAAGAAGAGTGTCATGCAATCAAAGAAAATCAGTGAGTAGAGAACCATAGGAACATAGTAGTCATCTCAGAGAAGAGGGAATACCAGATAGCATGCGAAAGGTCAAGTGAAGAGGTCAGAATCGTATGAAGAAACAAAGTTGACACAAAGATTTCGAAACTCAGTCGAACAGTAGAGGAAGCAACTTCAGGAACTCAAATAGGTCCAAAGAAACTAGGGTTTTGAAATCAACACGTTCAAAGATAAGAAACAAACAAATCACATAACAAATAACCTCAAAACTCGAATGAACCCTAAATTCTAGGGTTTTTACCATTAATCGAGTCTAGAGATGAAGACAAGTAAGTCAGGCAAAAATATTAACGGAATAAGAGTAGAAATCATAAAGGAACACGTATTTCCCATTAGAAGAAACTCATGAATAACATAATAAAGAACAATCATGCAAAAAATACAGTAGAAGAACTCGTAAGAACAAGGTAGAAGAAACACAGTAGAAGAAACACATAAGGATCATAGAAGAGACATAGCAGAAGAAACATATAAGAATCACAGTAGAGCATGTTAAAAGATCAAAGAAACCCTAAATCGGGGAAGATGAAAAGGTTAAAAAGCAAGTTTTGAAAGAATCTTTTGAGAAAACGTTTGAGACCCCAAGATAAACACAGATCTAGGACAGATCTAGAGAACTCAGAATAACCTCGAAAGGTTAGGGTTTCAGAAGAAACCTAGAAGTGAGAAAGGCCTGGAAAACTCGTGGATCTAAGCCGGGGAAGTTAGACTCAGGCTCGAACGTCCACGATATGCCAGAGTAAAGCCGGAGACGACCATGGAACCCTGAATCGAAGGAGATCTGGGTAGAGATCTTCCAGGTGAGGCCTTGAATCTTCTGAAAATCGGTGTATAAGAGCACCAGGGGGTGGGTGTGAGATCCCCATAGCTTTGGTGGCCATAGATTCCGGTGGATCTCTGGTCTGAGACGGCAAGAGGCGGCTAGGGTTTGATAACCCTTGAGAGAGTTTGAGAGAGTGGAGGGTTTCAGAGGCGGCGGTTGGTGAGAAATGAGGTAGGGTAAAGGGGTTGTTTGAATTAAAAAAGGAAAGGGACGATCAACGGCTGGGATTAAATGGGTCGAATGGGGGCCGGGTTTGGGTATGATAGGAAAGGGTATGGGTTGGGTTATAATAGAATTGGGTTGTGGGATTTTGGTGTGATTGCGGGTCCAATTTGGGCTAAAATTGAAATACAAAAGGGTTGTCATTTAAATAGCCAGTTTTCCCCTTTTAATTTATAAAAATAGTAAAAAATGACTTGAAAATAAATTAAAGGTACTTGACCAATTAATAACATATAAATATTAATGTAAAAATACTAAAAGTGATTTTATAATTATAGAATGTTGTTAATCGTAAAATAGGCTATAATTACAATATGCAATTAGCTTAAAAAATACCAAATAAATGTATAAAAATATACAAAAATTACCCCAATTATATCTTAGGGTAAATATGAGAAAGAAATAAATTATTCACTAAAAAAATGCTAGTTTGGGAATAATTATTGAATTTTGTAGTATTAAAATAGACAATAAATTGGTTTTAAAATCTTAAAAAAATAAAGAAAAAATACCAAAACTTTGGGGCATGCTTATATATGCATGTACATGCTATTTTGAAAGTATTTTGCATATATAAAAAATATAGGGAAAAATTGGGTATCAACAATGCTTTCTAATAGTAAATTGCGGCAGTACTCGAATGAATTCATTTCAGGAAAGCAAACCACTGATTAGACCAGTTTCGAAATAAACTAACATGAGTTAGTGACTTATTTAAACTAAACTGATTTTAGATTTATAGGCAGAATTTCTGATGTTGTTCCCTATAAGCATGATATCTAGTTGTTAAGAGCTGACGTTAGAAACTTATAGGCATGATTTCTAGTGGAAACAGATGTAAATACCCATTGGAACAGAAACTTGAACTTGATCACATGCTTAAGGCATGGTATCTACTTGTGAAGTTGATTTTAAATCTATGGACATGATTTCTATTATTTGGAACCATTTAAACCCTATAGGCATGATTTCTAACATGGTGAGGCAAACATAGCAATTATATTAAATGATCCTATAGGTATGGTTTCTACCCATATTATCCCACAAATATGTAACTACCCACCCCATTTCACTAATCACCCCAATATTCGTTTACAAATTATTACAAACCAGATGAATGAAATACATAGCTAGAGAAAAAAGAAGAAGTTACGCTATAGGGAGCCTGAAGCAGGCCCAAGTGATTTCCCAAAACTCCAATAGCCTCAAATGCCAATTTCATAGACAATATCATTATGCGTCAGAGTTCCCTAAGGATCTCAAGGATCCCGGGCAGTGCTCGTACCTAGACTTTGTATCCAAATTGAGTAAGTGCAGTGTGGAAGGGTCAGCCTCAGTGTGCCAGAGTTCAGAGGGATCTCAAAAGGATCCCAAGGCAGTACACAAACTGGAGGGGGCTAAACCTAGGGACTTAGGAGTAGAGTGAGAGTGCTTGACATAGTTTGAAAGGGGTTTTAGTAGGAAAAAAATGTTAAAAGAGATTTGCTTGAGATAGTTTTGTAAAAACAACATAGGGAGTTATTTAATAAGACAATTTTGAAAAGGGTAAGGGGATCAACAATCAACAAAGCAAATACAGAACCACAAGAGGTTCATCAATAGTTCAATACATGGAATCAAACAGGTACACACATTCACTCAGGGGTAATAGGGAATTTGGGGTAAGTATAGGGCACATAGTAAGCATAGAAGCACATATGTACAGAATCAGATAAGCCTTGAAAGGGGTGCAACCAAACCCGGTGCATGACGAGCTAACTCACTGACTGCATATTTAGACAGAGTCATTGCACCCTGGCGCAGCTGCTTAAACTCTGTGCGCCAAGCATTCCTGAGGCTCTAAGGGACATACTCACGCAAAAACATCTCTGAAAATTAAGTCCAAGTGAGTGAGGCTGCCTCGTCCGGACTACTCAACTTATAGGCACGCCACCACTGATATGCCTCTCCCCTCAGCTGGAAAGCGGTAAAAGAAACTTCACTCGTCTCCATAATGCACATAGTGCAGAGAATACGATGACACTCAAGAAAACCCAGAGCATCATCTGAAGCTAGTCCGCTGAAAATAGGTGGGTGGTACTTCTTGTACCTCTCAAATCTGAGCTGCTCTGCCTCAGTAGGAGCTACCCTGGTCTCATGCTGAACCGAAGCCACTGAGGGTATAGGAATATACTCTAGGGCCTGATCAACCTAGAGCCTCTGCTCAAGAGTGTGGGCTGCGAGAGCCTGTGCCCCTCCCCTGGCCTGAGATGTAGCGGGAGCTATCGGAAGTAGTCCAGCCTGAGCTAGAGTGCTGAACATGCTCATGAACTGAGCTAAAGTCTCCTGGAGGGAAGGAGTAGCAAAAAGGATGTCCGGTGTTGTCCCTCCAGCTGGAACTACTGGGGGCTCCTCTGTCGCAGCTCTCACAGGTGCTCGGGCTGCACCGCGTGGTCTTCCTCTGCCCCGACCTCTACCTCTGGCCGCTCTGGCTGGGGGCTTGGGTGCCTGATCGTCGGTCCTCCTAGTACGGGTCCTCACCATCTGTGAGAAAGAATAAAATAGAATTTTAGCACTTTTGTTGTCAATAACTTGCACGACAAGGAAATCAAAGATGTATGATTGTTCTTAATAGTTACATAGCCTCCCGAAGATAAGTGCGGACGTCTCAGCATCGATCCGCGAGACTCTAATAAACTGGCTTGTGACTCACGACTCCTATGAACCTAGAGCTCTGATACCAACTTGTCACGACCTAATACAACCCTCTGAAAGGTGTCGTGACGGCCGACACCTAGTCTTTACAACTAGGTAAGCCTAATATTACAGAAAATTTTAAAGAAAATACAACGATAAAAGATAAAATAGCATATTGTAAATAGCAAAAATAGTGCCACTCACCTTATACAAAATAATATCCCACAGCCCGGAATGTCGCTAAAATCACAAGCTTCTCAATCTATGCAGCTCTATACAAAAGTCTGAAGATAACTAAGAAAAACCTCTAGGCGAGGGAATAGATGGGGATTCCGAGGATCTGCGGACACGAGAGAAAGTACCTTGAAGTCTCCTGGAATCAGCAACACGCACTAACGCCGAGGCTGATAGCTCGTACCTGAATTTGCACACGAAAAATATGTGCAGGAAAGGGCATGAGATAGATCATGTGTTGAATTCACTAATTTGCAAATCATGTGTTGAATTCATTAATTTGCACCGTTGACTCTTAAAATTCTTTAACAAATGAATGATTAAAGTTCGTTTTATCTATAAGAATATTAACATTTTGAATAACTCAAATAACGAACCATTGTATTGCATATTTACTAATTAAAAATATCGTGAGGTGAATATCATTTGAATATTTCTTCTAAAAATGGATAACCAAAATTTATATCCTTACTTGATAAATCTTCATCTCTAAGTCCTATGTCTCTCAAAATTATCATATTATTTTACAATTTAAAAATAATTTTATATTTACACATGAAGAATACTATTTTTAATTATAGTGTTGATAAAACTTATTGAGTTTTTACTTTTAAAGAGGTAAAATATGCAGTTTGATAATACTTTTTAAGAAATTATGAATTTTAATTATTTGAAAGTAATGAGGTTATAGTTAATTTATATTTCATAGTAAACATTAACAATAATATATTATTTATACTTCTAAAACATGCTAAATATTTTATTTTATACGGGTTTCTTTACTTCTTATTGATTTTTTGAACTTTTAATGTATCTTTTATATTTTTATTGTGTTATAATGCTATATTATTAATTCATAAATTTAAAACATATAAGATCTGTGGGGCTTACGCCCCATGACTCGAAGCTTTCGCCTCGCCCCGTATTAAGTAAAACGCCCCACCTCACGCCCTCGCCTTTTAAAACACTAATTTTAAGTGTTTGGTGTTTGTGACTTTTTTCCAACCCGAATAAGCTATCCACGACCCTTTTAATTTTGGAGTTATCGGAAAGACAGATAAAACTGTATGACTATGGAGTAATGAAATAATAGGATTGAAGTTCAATCTCAATGAGAATAGAGTGAAAAAGGCAACATATTCTGTAATGAAAATTGAACATAGTAAATGCTCTTGATCTTTATGAATAATCAAGCTAAAAAAATTAATTAGCTAATGAATCTTAGTCAGTAATCCAAAAACCAATATGAATTAGTGAATATTATTAATATACGTCTCAAAACTCTGTTTAATTAAGTGAACATAAGAATTTAAAGTTTGCGAATGTACAAAATCAAATTGTAAACAAAATACCAGCATAATAAGTACATACACTATAGTGATAGAAATGTCGAGTACAACAGTACATAAATACTACAAATCCCCAAAACCCGGTGTAACAAGTACATGAGCAAATCTAGAGAAAATACAACACCACTAAGGGGTCGTTCGATTGGAATACGATTTATACCGGTATAACTTATGCCGGTATAAAATATATTGGGATAAGTTATGCTGGGATTATTGTTTATTCATTGTTTGGTATGTTGTATTAAGAATGACAATTGCATAATTTCTAAGAAGAAGGTATAAGTTACACCGGTGCTAATTACCCCACCTTCTATAAGGTATAAGTTATCCCAGTGTTAAAATTAACACCAGGATAACTTATACCTGGTTTGCTAACCAAACAGAGTATTAAGGTGGTATTAAATTTTTATACCACCCTAATACCTTCTTATACCTCATACCGAATGACCCCTAAAATTACTGTCTGAAAGTGATAGACAGGAATAGTAAATAAGATAGAAGGAGACTCTGGTGCTGCAGATTGTAGCAAGGCAAGAATCTATCACCACTAAGTCTCTCCAGATGATCGATTATGCGCCCGTGTGACCACTGGTAGAACTTGTCTCGGTACCTACACATCAGTGCAGAATTGTAGCGTGAGTACGAAAAACAATACGTAACCAGTAAGTATCTAGTCTAACTTCGAAGAAGTAGTGACGAGGGGTCGACTTGACACTTACTAGAGGTCAACAATAATAATAAAAGTGCATAAAATAGACATGGTGAGTATACAACAAGTATATATGAAACCAATAAGAGCCAACCACAAAAAATAAAATCAGGAGTCTGTATCACATTTCCAACATATCATAACTGGCCGTGGGGGCCCTAACTCAATTAAACCCAAACCACACCCTGTTTCGATTACTAAGCACGAAGTTGCCGAGGCGAACGACCTGATCCCATAAGAAAAGTGTTACCATCGTATGGCCGAGGCGAACAACCTGATCCCATAAGAGTGGTGTTATCATACTACCGAGGCGGACAACACGATCCCATAAGAGTGGTGTTATTATAATGCCGAGGCAAACGGCCTGATCCCATTAGAGTAGAGAAATTTACCTCGCCCGCGGAAGCACTTGCGAGACGAGAAGACATGGATTTTTAGTAGTTTATCAAGTATTCCTCGGTTTTCTGAAATAAGAATCTAAGTCGATAATTAAAATTAAATCCCCAGTCTTAGCTCTAATCAAGACAATTAATACACATGATAGGCATAAACATTACAATTAAAATCATGATGTGAATCTAAGTCTACCTGGACATATCATGAAATATAGCTACGTACGGACTCTCGTCACCTCGTGCGTACGTAGCTCCCTACACAAGTAGGACGTAACAATAATACGCCTAATGGGATAAATTCCCTCTTACAAGGTTAAACAAGAGACTTACCTCGGTTCCAACTCCTCAATCCGGCTCTCAAACCTCACTAGAACTCTCCAAATGATGCCGAGAATTCCGAAACTAATCAAAGGTCATATAAACTAGTAAATATATGCTCAAAAGTTCATAATTTAGCTATTAGGGTGATTACCCAATCCAAATTGAAAGTGCCACGACCCAAAATCCACTAAGGATCGTGAAGGCGTCGGACACCACTGTCAGGCAAGCCAACACCAATTTACTTGCAATTTCTGGTTTTAATAATTTCGAAATCATTTCTTTTGTACATTAAACAATAAGTAATGAATTTCATTGAATAGTCAATTATGTATTTAACAAACTTAATATTAAATAATCCCATAATTATCATAGAACCCGGTGTCACAAGTGCATGAGAAATTACTAAGAGATCAAATAAAGTACAATAATTGTCCGGAATACAAATTGGATATAAAATAAATACAAACGCTGAAAGAGACTATGCTGGTTGCGGGTCACCTCGGGAAATGTAGCTCTCCTAGTCTCCGCATCATCCATGCTGCTACGCCCAGTAGGTCACTGGAAATACATGTGCCTGTGCAACAAAAATGCACATCAAGTGTAGCATGAGTACGAAAACAACGTGTACTTAGGAAGTATCCCGCCTAATCTCGAAGATGTAGAGACGAGAGGTCGACTTCGACACTTACTAGTGGTCCAATAATGATACACCAATAATATAATAAATCAAGTATTTTCATAACATGGTGGTGACTTAATAAAATGAAGCAAGTATACAATTCCTTTATTTATAGGGAAAATTTTCAAATTTCGTTTTCATCAATTATACATTTACTCTCAAGCCAGGGAGAAAAAAATATCAACTTCAATGAATTTCAAGGCAAGCATTACAAGCATGCGCAAATCATGCCGAGGTCGTACAGCCCAATCCAACAATAATTAAACTGTGCACTGCCAGAGGGTCGAATGGCGCGAACCATAGACGCATCAATTACCCCGCTCGCGAATCATACATGAGACGCGGTCAAATATAAATAAACAATCACCCTGCTCGCGAATCATACATGCCACGCAGGTACACATAGCAACACATACTCAAACAGTCAATCAAGACATTCATCGAGAAGACAATAATTCAAGGAGGTGTAAATTTCCCTTTTTACAAGTCATGAAAATGAAGTTTAACTCTCTTATAAAATCATTTGCCACTTCGATATGATTTAAGCAATTTAAACTATCAATAAGGTTGCATTCATTACAAGTAAGCATGCTTTTGGGTCCTAGACTATCCGGACATAAGCATAATAGTAGCTACGCACGGACTCTCGTCACCTCGTGCGTACGTAGCCCCCACACTTAGCAGCACATATTTAATTAATTCACCTATGGGGACAATTCACTCTTACAAGGTTAGAAAGGAGACTCACCTCTCTCCGAAGTTCCATAACCGGCATTCCACGCCCTTCCGAAGACTCAAATAGATGCAAAAATGCTCCAAAACTAGCCAATAATTATGTAAACCCATTAATTTATGTTCAATTACTCATTATAGTTCAATTTATAACAATTCCTAACCCCGAACGAAAAGTTGAAAAAATTGCACTCGGGCCCACGTGCCCGAATTCCGAAGTTTTTTGAAGATAAAGTTTACCCATGACCTCACTAACTCAAATATATAATTTATTCTCAATTCCATGCCCAAAATCGTGATCAAAATCCAAAAATCTCAATTTCTAGGTTTTTCTTTAAAACCCCAAATTTTCCTTTAGATTCTCATGAATTTTGATGTTAAATCTAAGGTATAATCACAAAATATAATTAAAAATTGGTTAGAGGCACTTACCCAATGATTTGATACGAAAATCCGCTCTCAAAATCGTCCACTCTCGGACCTAGGGTTCAAAATATGATAAAATGAAGCAAAAACTCGAGTTACACAGCTAAAATCAAGCTGCAGATGTCGCATTTGCGATGCAGGTTCGCAATTGCGAACAAAGAAGGGCTGGATAAGGTCGCATTAGCGACAAAAATTTCGCAATTGCGAACTGGGCATCGCAATTGCGACCATACCAGAAGCAGCAGTTTATCCCGACACAAAAATGAGCATAACTTCCTCATATGATGTCCAAATTTGATGATTCTTTTTGCTATGGATGCGTGATTACGATACGGATCTAATGGTTAAATAATAACTGAATTTGGATCTCATTTGCTTAATGCGGTACCCCTTTATTCCAAAGAAAACAACGTTGAAACATCAAATAAGAGCGCAATACAACTCGAAACACACCCGAGGGCCCCGGGACCCCGTGCAATCACACACCTTAGTCCCATAACATAAAAAAGACCTTCTTGAAGCCTCAAATCACGTCAAACAACGATAAAACCGTGAATCACACTCCGATTCAAGCTTAATGAACTTTAAAATTGTCAAACTTCTACTTTCGATGTTTAAACCTATCAAATCACGTCCGATTGACACCAAATTTTTCACACAAGTCATATTCGTCATTACGGACCTACTCCAACTTCCGGAATCGGAATCCGACCCCGATATCAAAAAGTCAACTCTCGGTCAAACATCCCAGAAACCTTCAAATTTCTATCTTTAGCCAAATGACTCCAAATTGACCCATGTACCTCCGAATTCACTTCCGATCGCGCTCCCAACACCAGAATCACCATACGGAGCTATTCCTAGACTCGGAATCCCAAACGGACATCGATAACACTGAAATTCACTTCAATCCAAACCAATGAAATTCTTCCAAAAATACTAACTTTCACAATAGGTGCAGAAACGTTCCCGGGTCTTCCAAAACCTGATCCGGACATACACCCAAGTCCGAAATCATCATACGAACCTGTTACAACCTTCGAATCCCGATTCCGAGGTCGTTTACTCAAAAATCCAATCTTAGTCAATTCTTTCAACTTAAAGCTTCCGAAATGAGAATTGTCTCTCCAAATCAATTGCGAACTTCCCGGAATTCAATTCCGACCATGCGTACAAGTAATAATACCTGAAGTGAAGCTACTCAGGGCCTCAAACCACTGAATGACATGCTAGATCTCAAAACAACCGGTCGAGTCGTTACATTCTCTCCCACTTACTCATACGTTCTTCCTCGAACGTGCTGAGAACTGCACTGAAGTAGTCTGAAATCACTGCTTAACACCTCGAGCACCTACCCGTGCTACCACAAACTCAGTTGGGCACATTAGCTTGATCAAATCTAAAGATAACCTCTATCATTTAGGAAAATAAGCCTTAAAGCCCAGTTTCAACATCCGAAATTCTCTGCCAGGACTGCTTTCAACATATGAACATCGTATAAATCACCACACGGTGCACCGATTCAAGATTTCATACATTTGCTTAATTCACACTATGCACCGCGTCATTCACAGGACCATAATAACATTCTCTGATCATATTAGCCGACATTCCCCGAATCTGATGCTCACGATGCACCTCATGATATATTTAAGTCTTGTCCCACTTTTTGCAATACCGCCACGACAGAAGAGATGTGTAGAAATTTATAACCAACTGCCAAGTCAACAAATCATTGAGTCTATACTTCTGACACGAACCATTACTTCATTCTGAACCAAATAATGATCTTTGCTCTTTAATATATTTCATATAATCCGATTGCGCTGATCCTAGATCTAATAATCTTGTCTTACCCAGTACAAACTGCTCAAGCAATAAGCCACCCCAGTCATGATCAAAAGTCCCATATGATGCCACAACGTGCCAATAGGCTACAAGCTCGAACGTGATACATAAGGAAAACAAACTCAGGAAGGGCCTATTCAACTCACGCAACTAATATAAACTTCCTCAGAAAATGGGAAACAAAACACACAAAGCAGATATAGGGAACTGTACTCAACATTACACTGTTGCGGCGTGTAACCCGATCCAAACAGCATACCTGTGGCGGCGTGCCACCCTATCCACACATAAAATTTCACATAAGAAGATACATACCGAGCTAAATCGCTCATTACTACAAAATATCGATTATCGGCCACAAGCACGCTAAGTGCACAATACCATCCCTGGGGAGACATATAGCACCATAGTCTATAAAACTCAAGCACAACCGAGGTGCGATATATGATCTGAAAATATCAAGAGTCGTCCTGCTCACATAACACTGCCGCTATGCGAACCTCAACACATAAGAAATTTAGAAAGTCGTCTCACAACTCACACGGTGCAATATAGCATCACATGAAATAGCCGAAGATGAGATAACATCCAACGTCCGAGTGCTCCTTCATAAGGAGCGCTATGCCGAAATGAACACATCCGGCCTGATATAGAGCCCACATTCAGATTTAAATCCATTCACAGACCTTAAGCCAATTCTGATTGTACCAAACTAGGCCAAAAATCTTTCCTGGTTCCATAATAACCCCTTTTTCACATAACACACAAGAACAACCGTCATAACCGGAGTAATCCTCCACAGTCCACAACCCAATAAACTGAGTGCCCTCCAAGCATACGTTCTCAAATTAATGATATCACCACAATCTTCATACTTGGTTTAATTCTTCAATCAATCTAGTGACTACATGCCACACTTATACAACCTTCCCGTGGGGTACGCTCCCACGACCTTCCGTAACAGATAGCAGGTCTGCACATCCATACCACCGGCCGCACTAACGCTGAAAAGCGATCAAGAATCCTTAACCAGGATGCAAAGCCCTTTTCACAAAACATCGATCTCAGGTGACGTCGAAGACAATGCCAGCTTACTCAAAACATTCAAACCCCTTTCCTGCTCATCCGTGCTCGTGACATCCTTGTCAATACCGAACCACAACCTTGATCCTTACTTTCAAATTCCATAGCACTCACTGCACCCAACATGCCAATATGCGATAGCACAAGATTTTCATCTTAACTTCGGAACCACTAATAGATTAATTCTTCACCCTATAGAAACTTTTCACTTAACTCGTTTCAGGAGAACCATAGCCACACACAAGGGGATTCTCATAACCGTAGAATATGCAAATCTCTGAGTAGTGGTCTAAGCCACCATAGCCCTTCCGGGATCTGCCTACACATAACATGGCCATAATACTAGAATAATTCTGAATAAAATCAATTGCGGCGGCCGTCAAGCCTCGTACGTATCGTCACAAATCACCGACATAACTCAATCACGCTGGAGGAACTGACCACTGCCACCATTATGCAAATTCAACCATGTCTAACCAATCTAACTTCTTCTAATTTATCCTTAATCGCCTCAAAAACAATAATAACTCCATTCAACACATAACGAACTCAATCTGCACCCCTCCCGAGTGGCCTTGTATCATGTGACTATGCTTTCTCAAATCCCACAAACCGTCTCATGCCCTCTTTGTGCGCATATTCGCATCTTCATCTGATATACCCATTCTGAAAATCCCTTTGCGAATTCGAAGTCATTCCCTTTCATTCCTCCAAAAGCTATACTACAAGTCGAAGATATCATAGAACCTTCTGAGCCTCTTTTCATAATCCGTTGCAAAGCTCAATTCTTAACCATACTTATGGAATCGAAATCCTTAGGCGCCATGCCTTAACCTCTGAATCCACTAGGACCGTTATTAGGAGTCACCCACTCTGACTTGGTCCTGAATATAATCAACTCCAAGACTCTTCTAGCACATGAACGCCCTCTCAATGAAGCACCCGCATCTACACTAAGCGTAAATCCTGAACCTTTCCCAAGCCTAAACATAATTGATAAGGCGACTTATGGCACACATCTCTCGAACCATTCGCTCAAATTATCGTTTATATTCTTTCCCTTTAGATGAATTACTCGCCCTTATGCCGATAGCCAGAAACCTCACAAGTAGTTAACCATGCAACCCAATAGTAGGCGGTGGGACTCTCCCACTTAGCTTGGAGCTACTATAACACAACTCTGGAACCCACCAAGATTCTTTATCTCTCATTGACATAACCTTGCTCAATCAACCGCCAAATTCCTCGAAATCATTCCATTAGAATTTCATGAACATTTCGACTCTCTCGCGACATTCACATATTCGACTTCTTGTTGGATAGCCAGTAGGATTCTTCGCAGAAGCTTCGCCAACCACGCGACCGCTGATCTGTTCATAGGAGATAACCCACCTGTGGAAATTACATGCTGACATCTTCCAATGCTGCTGCACGGGGTACAATCACTAAGACATTTGTAACCCATCTTGAGGTCATGCTCATTCACCAGCTGCACTAATCCGTTCTCTTCTTATGGACATCCACTAAGTGTGCGACAATACATTCCAATTCGAGGTCATGTTGTACCCTTCTTCATATCAAGCAACTCCTTTCTGTTGCATCCAACCTCCCGCTGCATCATAGCCAGTATTTCAAATTAGGCCCGTGGACTCAATCACCGTCCACTAAATTCCCAAATCACTCCAAACTTTCCTCGAGGGTGCAGTTATCCCACCACTGAATCCTCGTGCTGCTCTGCCACTCTCCAACTTTGGCTAAACCCTCTTCTTTAAGAAACTATTCGACTTCCGCTTCTTACATCTGGCCTTCTAGAAGTTTAACCACCACATGACACTTCCCAGACGTCCTTCCTCATCCTTTGCTGCTCAGTTGTTGCCTTAAATCAATATCTATCTCGGTATCACTCGAACCAATAGCCCGCTACTAACCTTTAGACCTTTTCAAAGATCATCTTTCTCGAGCCGTCAACATTAGAAATGCACATTCAATCTTGAACCACCGCACCCACTGATCTGTGACATCCGCTTCTCCAATTCTATCTTACAATATCCTGCCCCAAGGGCGAATTGTAGAAGGTCTTAACACCAGCGAACTTAGTACCTTCAACAAGGACGACGACACCTCGTCACAGATGAAAATTCCACCACGCTCGCAAATACCAAGCCTCGTTACTCCATCAACCCAAATCTGAACATTCTTAGCCCGATTGCACTTTCCTTGTCGGGAATAAAATACCGAATCTCTAAATCATGCACTGAGTAAATCTCCCTTCAAGTCATTCACTGCCCCAACACGTAGGCAAGCATCCTACCATCACATCAATACTGCGCGACAACTGTTCCTAATCATCATGGCAACTTGTGCCTAGCCTTAAAGCTCTCAGAAGTACAGCTATTGAGCTGAACGACAGAATATCCTTCCACAAGGCGAGGACAATAGCTCAAACAACCACGCAGGGAGAAACACCCCGCACCAGATTCGTAGTACCATTACAATTACTTACTCGCCGATTCTTGACCAGCGCTTCGCGTTGCATAAGATTGAATGGAAAGGAAATGAAGGCATAAGCCTCAAAGGGAATCAAATCGTATGATGAGGAAATCAAGCAGGGAAGTGCTCCTAACAGCTCTGTAGCCTCTCGAAGATAAGCACAGACGTCTCCGTACCGATCCGCAAGACTCTACTAGACTCGCTCATGACTCGTGAGACCTAAGGGAACCAAGTGCTCTGATACCATGTTGTCACGAACCAAAATCCGCTAAGGGTCGTGATGGCGCCGGACACCACTGTCAGGTAAGCCAACACCAATTTACTTGCAATTTCTGGTTTTAATAATTTTGAAATCGTTTCTTTTGTACATTAAACAATAAGTAATGAATTTCATTGAATAGTCATTTATGTCTTTAACAAACTTAATATTAAATAATCTCATAATCACCCCAGAATCTGGTGTCGCAAGTGCATGAGAAATTACTAAGAGATTGAATAAAGTACAATAACTGTCCAGAATACAAATTGGACAAAAATTAAATACAATACGCTGAAAGAGACTATGCTGGTTGCGGGTCGCCTCAGGAAATGCAGCTCCCCTAGTCTCCGTATTATCCATGCTGCTACGCCCAGTAGGCCATTGGAAATGCATGTGTCTGTGCAACAAAATTACACAGCAAGTGTAGCATGAGTACGAAAAAAACGTGTACTCAGGAAGTATCCCATCTAATCTCGAAGAAGTAGAGACGAGAGGCCGACTTCGACACTTACTAGTGGTCCAATAATGATACACCAATAATATAATAAATCAAGGATTTTTATAACATGGTGGTGACTTAATAAAATGAAGCAAGTATACAATACCTTTATTTATAGGGAAAATTTCCAAATTTTGTTTTCATCAATTATACACTTACTCTCAAGCCAGGGAGAAACAATATCAACTTCAATGAATTTCAAGGCAAGCATTACAAGCATGTGCAATCATGCCGAGGTCATATGGCCCAATCCAACAATAATTAAATTGTGCACTGCTAGAGGGTCGAATGGCGCGAACCATAGATGCATCTATTACCCCGCTCCCGAATCATACATGCGACGCGGTCAAATATAAATAAACAATCATCCTGCTCGCGAATCATACATGCGACGCAGGTACACATAGCAACACATACTCAAACAGTCAATCAAGACATTCATCGAGAAGACAATAATTCAAGGAGGTGTAAATTTCCCTTTTTACAAGTAATGAAAGTGAAGTTTAACTCTCTCAGAAAATCATTTGTCACTTCGATATGATTTAAGCAATTTAAACTATAAATAAGGTTGCATTTATTACAAGTAAGCATGCTTTTGGGTCCTAGACTACCCGGACATAAGCATAATAGTAGCTAAGCACGGACTCTCGTCACCTCGTGCATACGTAGCCCCCACACTTAGTAGCACATATTCAATTAATTCACCTATGGGGATAATTCCCTCATACAAGGTTAGAGAGGAGACTCACCTCGCTCCGAAGTTCCATAACCGACATTCTACACCCTTCCGAAAACTCAATGCCATATAGCACAGTCGTCTCATCCTGGCCTCCCTAAGAAAATTTGTCCAGTTGCTGAGCACGAAACCACTTCCTTAATGTTCCTTGTTATGTCATATGCCTGATCAACCCATCTAGCGCTCATGTATTTATTGATATGGTACATCTCTGCATAGATACAAGCAACACGATTGCTTTATTTAACTTACCAAATGTATATCCTCTAGACAAAACATAATGTACCCTCTATCTTATTGGGGAAAATAATTAGGTTGATTGTTTATAATTGGAAATTTCCTCATGGAAATAATGACTAACACTGAGTAAATGTAGTCAACCTAATAAGAAATAAAAAATGAATACCTTCTTTCTATTTTATTTTGATAGAGAAATTCTTCTATTGACCGAGACTTAAGCATTTCAGCATCAATTTTTAGCTTTAGTTTTCATTCTTTCATTAAGACGCAGAGCTCCTTCAATTTAAGTGTCCTTAAATGGGAAGTTCTCCAATAGTTATCCAGATACACCTCCAGGAATTCAATGAGGAGTTTTTAATATATATGGGAATATAGTTCAAGGGGATTTTGGGGTCACCGGATAGTTTGGGGAGGGGGAGGTTTAGGCTGAGTTAAATAGCCACGTGTAGTGCTACATGGCACGTTTTTAGCTAATTAGTAGCGTGTACCGGACGTACCTCTAAGAATTCAACCGAGAGGTTTTAATATGAAGGAGAATATAGTTTAGGGAGATTTTTGGGACACCCTATCGTTTAAGTAGGTAACTCACAAAAAGTTGACAGCTAAAAGGGGGTTTATTATATTTACTCTTTCATATTCATATTCGTATTTCCTGTTTGTCCGTAGTTCCATATGTGTATTCATTTCTATGATTAAAGGGAGTTATTACTATAATCTTAACATTTAAATGTACTTACTTTGTATCAGGAGACAATGCCTATTCTATCTTTCTTTATACTATAAGCTAATTTTAAGTATTTGGTGTTTGTGACTTTTTTCCCACCCAAATAAGCTTTCCATGGCCCTACCTGACCCTATGGTTTAATTTCACAGCTATCTAAAAGACAAATAAATATTACACTATTATCGATTAATTATAATAGGATCGAAAGTTGAATCACAATGAGAATAGAGTGAAAAGACAACATATTCTTTAATGAAACTTGAGTGTAGCAAATGCACTTGATCTTAGTCAATAATCAAGCTAAACGTAACGTAAACAAGCTACAAGGAACGTAAATAAGCTAGGAAATTAGTGAATATCATTACTATATATCTCAAAACTCTTTGTATAATTAAGTGAATGTAAATATTTAAAGTTTGTGAATGCCCAAAATAAAATTGTAAATAGAATTGCGTTAGTGTTTTGAAGGAATCTCAAAATTGAAAACGTGTTACTTTATTTATTGGAAGTTTGGAACATAGTGAGCAGTGTTTTGTTCATAAAACTGTGCAGAAGCTTCAATCTATGTTACATTTCCTTGATAATGCTTTCGCTCTTCAAGTTTTGCTCAATTCATTCTATTTTTTTTTATTTTATATACTCCACTATTTATATGCTATCTTTGTCTAATTTATTAGGTAAGGAGTGCACTTTTATTTTATATACTCCAACTATTTATATATAATCATCTTACATTAGTCCGAATCTTGATTTAAAAGTATTCAATTATCTTCTTTTCATCAAAATAGCAGCTTTAAGGTCTTGGAAGTGGAAAACATGAAAAGGAGGAGTGACTTAACTTTAGAGAATCCAAATTGTTTGGTAAGATGTGACACTAATAATCTAGCATAGTACTCTCTCAGCCATCAATGTTTGCAATATAGTTGTTTGTTAAGGTGAGATACATGAATATTCGTCTCAGGACAACAGTATCCAACCTTGTATATCTCCATTCACATCGAGCAGTTATAGAAAACAAACCATAGCATGCACAGTCGTCTGATAGGTCTTTTGAAGAACTGATTAATCAAACGAGAATAAAGATAGAGTACTGTTCGACATATCAATAGCGGCAACAATAAAATATATAGTAAGAGTAAAGCCCGTCGACTTTAAAAATCGTGAGGGTTCAAATCCCTCTAGGCCTCCATCCCCAAAAAGACTATTAATTTCACTCCCCAACTGTTTAACCGACCCTCTTTCCTTAGTGGTTCCAATTTTCTTATCTTTCTCATTCACTCTATTGTTTTGGAAATGGATTTGAGCATAAATGGCTCTCTCTTATCACAAGTCTTGTGATTGATACACATAGAAATAAACATCTTTGAGCAAGGAATCCCTTGTAGAGTTATTCCCTATCAATATCATTACTCATATTGAAACGTACAAAGTAATCTTTTTGAAGATCAAAGAAATTCTCAGGCTTTGATAAAAAAGATTAATCTACTTTTATCTTTTTAATTGACATAGACCACATTTCTCTAATAAAATGAGGATACAAAATCGGGATGGCTCAGTTAGTAGAGCAGAGGACTAAAAATCATCGACCATTTCAAATCTGGTTCCTGGCGCATGATTAATTTGTAGGCATTGTTCTTCCCTCGAATTAATTTCTAATTAATTGATATGAATCAACATACATATTCTTTCAGAGTCTAGATTAAGATTATAACTTTATCCAGTTTGGCGAGATATATCCCGTCTATGTTTTAGATGGGCAGGGTTTCTTATATAAAATATCTAAAAGAATCGGATTATATCTCCTCTCGTCCAAACTAATTTGAATGTGTAATACATATTCGAAAGCTTAAATTGGTTAATTGTTGAAAGGCTCAAAAGTCGAACCCAATCTAGGGAGATTAAAGTAGATAAGATTCAGCTCAAATCCAAAGAAAAAGCATCCGATATTCTCTCATTTCTTTGTCTTTCTTCCATATTCAATTTCTTCATTCCAGATTTCTCCATTCCTTTCTATATGCCTTTTTAGAACCCGTCTAAGCAATGTGCGCTAGATTCCTTCCTATATGACCGACCCTCTCTTATACTACTCCTTACCTCACCCCCGATCCTACTCGAGACGGAGTACTTGTCGTCCCCAAACCAAAAAGGATGAGGCGAAAGGTGAAGGTTTGTCCAGTTAAAAAAACATCACAGTTGTTGAACACGAAACCGCTTCCTTAATCTTCCTTGTTATGTAACATGATACATCTCTACACATATACAACTTTTATTTCACTTACCAAATGTATATCCCCTTAACAAAACATAAGAAACAAAAAAATGTACCCTCTATCTTATTGGAGAAAATAGTTAGGTTGATGTTTATAATTGGTATATTCTGGTGGAAATAAAGACAAACGCTGAGCAAATGTAGTCAACCAAATAAGAAATAAATGTACCCTCTATCTTCCTATTTTATTCTGATAGAGAAATTCTTGTATTGACCGAGACTTAAGCATTTCAGCTTGAATTTTTAGCTTTAGTCTTCAGGCTTTCATGAAGACGCAGAGCTCCTTCAACTTACGCGTCCTTCAATGGGAAGTCCTCCAATATTTTCTGTGTCAAGTGTGTAATAGAATAATGGTTAATACATAAACTTTCTCGTCTGTTGGTTTTCCTCCGATTGAGAATTTATTTTAACATGAGCCATTCAGAGGAGAACGCTTCAAGATTTCTTTAATTGAATTAGATGGTTTGTAGTTCATCACACAAATGTAAGCTTTTCTTGCAGGAAGGTTGGAACGTGCAAGGTTTTCTTCATTCCTTTTTGAACTTTTTCTTTTAGCAGTGAGCTGACTGAGTAGACATTCAATTGCTTGCTACTTCCTCAAGGATTGATGCAATAAGATCAGTTTGCTACTTCCTAAGTATGCAATGTCTGCTATTGAGTTATTCAAGAAAATGCTATAGAGGCATGGAGTTTAGTTACGAATTAGATGAGAGTCCAATTGAAAAGATAAGGAATCTCATGGTTTACCTATTAAGTGCAAAACAAAGAACTCTAGGTACGATCCTTTATCCTCCCTATCACCAACGTACTACTAGCTTTATCCTCCCTGCCAAGGTTTATATTATAACATCAAGAGGGCATAAGAAAATTCGCAGCATATATGTTTATGGCAGTAATCCATTGCAGAACCACCTAGAAGCAACATGACTTGTACCATAATGCTTGTCAAGAAGCAAAATCCTAGAAAAACAACATATAGTTTTTCCAGTCAAACCAGGAAAGAAGAGTGAAGTGATGACTGAAAAAAAAAAAAAGGATCAAAAACCAAAAATCAGAGAGCAGGCAACACCTATGTCACTATATATAAGACCTGACCTATAGTCTATAAAAGCAATGAGATCAACATATCAGGCCTGTTTCTTTATTATGGAATCACAATTAGGTAGACCGTGGGAAGAATTATGGCTATAAAGGTCCTCGCCCTCTTAGGCACATGGTTTCAAAGATTCAATCTCCAAGCGGTTCTAAAGATTAGGCAGAAGAAGAACTAGAATTCATCACCCCTCCCCTTGTACCAAGAAGCAAGTTCAAAACATAAGGATAAACCTCATCTCTTTACTTAGTCATTTTTTTACTCTTTCTATCTCCATGATTGCTTTCTTGTGATGAGTAGTGCCCATCACTCGCCTCTTTCTGCCCAGTATGAAGGAGCATAACTGATTATAGAGCATAAATGTCAGGAATTAGAACAAAAAGAGAACCGTGGGATTATCTGAATAAATCGAAAGCAATATAGAGCAAAGTTTAAGTTAGTAACTTACTGTTGCAGTTGCCTCAAAAATTGCAATGTTGTTGCAGTCAATAAAATCAGGAGCTTAGTTAGGCTGCAGAAGTTGAGGAATACACACCAGATTGTGTTGACTCTCTTGCAGATATTTAGGATTCTGTTTTTCTTTTGAAAGTCTGTTAGCAATTCTATTCCTCTTTTTTAGTTAGCAATAGAGTTAATTAGCATATTTTTAGCAGTATTTATTGATAGTCAGCTACTGACTTTATGTATTTAAGCAAGCTTTCATGATCAATAAAAACACAGATTTTCCAAGTCACTTTACTGCTCTTTGCTATCAATAGCATTAACAATGGCATCAGAGCTTTTTCTGTTTTTAAGGGACTTGTGAGAGTGTGAGTTATCAACTGAGTGAAAACCCAAACACTTAATCAGACCATCCATAAAATCGCCTTAATGAATTATGGAAGGTGAGAGTGTTTTTTCATCAATTGCTCCACCAGTTTTTGATGGAGAAAACTATCAGGTTTGGGCTGTCAGGATGGAAGCCTACATGGATGCATGTGGTCTCTGGGAAGCAGTAGAGGAGGATTATGAAGTTTTTCCTTTACCATGCAATCCTACAATGACTCAGATCAAAACTCACAAAGAGAAGAAGACCAGGAAGTCAAAGGCGAAGGCGTGTCTCTATGCTGCATTATCTCCTACTATTTTTTCCAGAATCATGACTCTTAATTCGGCCAAGGCAATCTGGGACTTTCTGGAAAAAGAATATTATGGAGATGAAAGAATTCGAGGCATGAAGGTTTTAAACCTGGTGAGGGAATTTGAAATGCAAAAAAATGAAAGAATCTGAGACTATTAAGGAGTACTCGGATAGGCTTATCAATCTGGAAAATAAGGTAAAGTTACTTGGCACCGAACTTTCTGACAAAAGAATTGGGCAGAAAATTCTTGTTACTTTACCTGAGAAGTTTAGAGCAACAATTGCTTCGCTGGAAAATACAAAAGATCTGTCAAACATTAGTTTGGCGGAACTTTTAAACTCTTTGCAAGCACAGGAACAAAGAAGGTTGATGAGGAACGAGGGAGATGTTGAAGGAGCTTTGCAAGCAAGGCAACTATTCAACCCTTGCAGCAAAGGCAAGAAGCAGAAGGGCAAGAAGAGCTATTCTACATCAACAGAAGTTGTTGCAACTGATAATAGCAACAACAACAAAGGTGGAAAATATCCACCTTGCCAGCATTGCAGGAAGAGAAACCATCCACACTTCAAATGTTGGAGAAAACCTGATATGAGATGCAGAAAGTGTCATAAACTTGGGCATGCTGAGATTATTTGCAAAGAGAAAGGACCACAACAATCAAATGAAGCACAAATTGCAGAACAACAAGAAGAAGAGTGTTAGAGATATGCTTTAGAAGCTGCTCTCAGTAAAATTATTTTACTGTTTTAGCTTATGAGTTATTTAAGCTAGTAATTAGTTTGTAAAGTTGTAAAAGTAATTTTGTAAAACTGTCTTTTAAGGAGTTAGAACTTAGTACTTCTAGGAGTTTTAGTTATTTTACTGCTAAAGATTTTTAGTGTCTGTAATTTTTTGGGT
>NW_017671200.1:33257-63883 GCF_001879085.1 Nicotiana attenuata | reverse complement strand
GAATCTGAGACTGTCAAAGAATACTCAGATCGGTTGCTTGGCATTGTTAACAAGGTAAGATTGCTTGGTACTAAATTTAAAGATTCAAGAATTGTTGAAAAAATTCTTGTTACGGTGCCTGAAAAATATGAAGTATCCATAACTACCTTGGAAAATACAAAGGATCTATCCAAGATTACCTTGGCAGAATTGTTAAATACATTGCAGGCACAAGAGCAAAGGAGGCTTATGAGGCAAGATGGTATGGTTGAAGGAGCCTTGGCAGCCAACCACAAAACTCAAAGCAAGGGTAATAATGTAAAGAAAAATTACCCACCTTGTCAGCACTGTGGCAAAAAAGGTCATCCACCGTTCAAATGTTGGAAGAGGCCAGATACAAAGTGCAAAATTTGCAACCAACTTGGTCATGAAGCTATAATTTGCAAAGGCAAATATCAAAAGCATGAAGCAGATGCCCAAGTCGCCAATGAAGAAGAAGAAGAAGATCACTTGTTTGTGGCAACTATTCTTTCAACCAAAAAATCTGATTTTTGGTTGATTGATAGTGGCTGTACAAACCACGTGACATATGACAGAAATCTTTTCAAAGAGTTCACGTCTATGGGAAATAAGAAAGTCAGAATTGGAAATGGTGATTATATTCTTGCTAAGGGAAAAGGAACTGTTGCAATCCCAACAAAGTCAGGAACTAAGAAAATTTCAGATGTTCTTTATATTCCTGATATTGATCAAAATTTATTAAGTGTTGGACAACTAATGGAAAAAGGATTTAAAGTATCCTTTGAAGATAAATATTGTTTCATTTATGATGCAACTGGACTTGAGATTTTAAGGTTTAAAATGAGAGGTAGAACTTCTCATTTGATCCAACCGAAGACGAAGAATGGAGCCCAAAGAATCTACAAAGTGCAGATAATCCTCCAAAAGAGGACATATGTGAAAATGAGACAAAGAAGTTGTCAATATTTCAGAAAAACAAAATTTGGAAGAAAGTTGACAAGCCTCAAGGCAAAATGCAAATGTGGAAGAAAGTTGACAAGCCTCAAGTCAAAATGAAGCCGAAAAAAGAGCCAACTTATTTCATTGACAATCATGAGATGCAGCAAAATAGAAAATTGAACTCAATTTACTGCAAGTCCAAAGATCAGTTGGCAGATTTACGTACAAAGTCGCTTCCAGTTAAAGGTTTACAAGGCACAAATTCAGAATTTGCAGCTTCAAAAGCAAGGAAGAGTGTTAGAAATATGCTTTAGAAGCTGCTCTCAGTAAAATTATTTTACTGTTTCAACTTAAGAGTTATTTACTGCAGTAATTTAGTTTGAATTTGAAATAATTTTGAACTAGTCTTTAGGAGTGAACTAGTCTCTAGGAGTTTGTTATTTTCAGTAGATTTTGTGCTGATTTTTAGGTCTTTTAAGTTAGTATTTCTCTTATAAATTGTAGTCCAAAATGCAGTAAAATAAATAGAATTTTCAGCTTCAGTTCCTTTTACATCTATTCCAGTATACTCTTTTTATTTTCCTGTCATCTTCCCCGGTTATTTCCCTTAATTTCTTTTATCAAGAACCAACAAAGAGCAATTGTTTGTGGCGACATGTTTTGCAAGCAAAAGTTCAAGTAAAAGTTGGTTAATTGACAGTGGTTATACAAATCATATGACTCATGATGAGAAATATTTCAAAGTGTTAGACAATTAACCTCTAAAGTCAAAATTGGTAATGGTGATTATCTTCCTGCCAAAGGGAAAGGCACCATAGCTACTGAAAGTTACTCAGGTACAAAGTTAATTACGGATGTGCTCTTTGTTCCTGAAATTGATCAAAATTTGTTGAGCGTAGGGCAATTTTTGGAGAATGGTTTCAAGCTTATTTTTTAGGACAGGATGTGTGTGATCTTTGATCCAAAGGGTCAAGAAGTCTGTCGAGTTAAAATGAGAGGAAGAAGTTTTTCCTTTGATCCAATGGAGAAAAAGTTGGCTGCCTATCCAAGCCATGTGATAACTGCAGATGTATGGCACAAGAGACTCGGGCATTTCCATCAGAGGGCACTCTTTTACATGTCGAAGAAAGATATGATTTAGGGACTACCACCTATGGAGGAGGAACTCTCAAGCTGCATCACATATCAATTGGGAAAGCAAAGCAGGATGCCTTTTCCCGAGGCAACCTGGAGAGCATCAGTGAAACTTCAATTAGTCCATACCAATTTGTGTGGACCACATAAGACTGCTTCTCTCAACGGAAGTAAATATTTCATAGCATTCATTGATGTTATGACAAAAATGTGTTGGATATATTTTCTTAGGTTCAAATCTGAAGTACCTGAAGTGTCCTGGAAATTCAAAGCTTCGGTAGAAAATCAAAGTGGTTGCTGGATACAAATGCTGAGATCAGATAATGGTACTGAGTACACATCAGATCAATTTGAAAAGTTCTGTGAAAATGCAGGAATTGAGCATCAACTCACTGCCCCATATACTCCGCAACAGAATGGGTTTAGTGAAAGGGAGAATAGGACGATAATGGAGATGTCGAGGTGCTTGTTATATGAGAAGGGCCTACCAAAGAATTTATGGGCAAAAGCAGCTAACACTGCTGTTTTTTTGCTGAATAGGTTACCTACAAAGGCAGTGGAGGGAAAGACACCCTTTTAGGCATGGCATGGGTACAAACCTTCCTTAAAAAACTTAAAGATCTTCGGCTGTTTGTATTTGTCTTATATTCCACATGTTAAGAGAGACAAGTTAGACAAGAAAGCTGAACCTGGAGTGTTTATTGGTTGCACGGTCTCTAAAGCTTACAGAATTTTGCAGCCTCATACATGAAAAATTGTGATAAGGAGAGATGTATTTTTTATGGAGAATGAGCAATAGGATTGGGAAGAAGGTAAGCAGAAGCAAATTACAAACAATCTACCCGATTCTGATGAAAGCATTGATCATCAACCTATGAGAGGAACGAGGTTACTCTCTGACATTTACCAGAGATGCAATGTGGCTATTTTAGAGCCATCTGGATTCGAGGAAGCCATTTCATATCCTAAGTGGCAAGCTGTAATGCAGGAGGAGCTTGCAATGATTGAGAAAAACGAGACCTGGCAGCTTGTGGAAAAGCCTCAAATAGGAAGATCATTGGTGTGAACTGGGTTTACTGCACTAAATTAAATGTTGATGGTTCTGTTAACAAGCTCAAGGCTAGGCTTGTTGTGAAAGGTTACTCACAGATTTTTGGAGTTGAGTATTTGGAAACATTTGCTCCAGTCGCTAGACTTGATACTATAAGATTGTTACTAGTTATTGCTGCTTAAAAAAGTTGGAGAATCTTTCAGTTAGATGTCAAGTCAGCTTTTTTAAATGGTTTTCTGCAAGAGCAGATTTATGTGGAGCAGCCTCAAGGTTTTTCTGTAAGGGGGCATGAAGATAAAGTTTACCTATTGAAGAAAGCCCTTTATGGTTTAAAACACGCTCCTAGGGCTTGGTACAGTCGAATTGATGAGCATTTGCAAGGCTTAGGTTTTAAGAAAAGCCTAAGTGAATCAACTCTCTTTATTAGAAAAGGAGATTCTGATATTGTGATTATATCACTTTATGTAGATGATCTTCTTGTAACAGGAAACAACCTTGAAATGATCGAGGACTTCAAGGCAGAGATGAAGAAAGTATTTGAAGTGACAGACTTGGGAGAAATGTCTTACTTTCTTGGAATGCAGATTCATCAAACTCAAAATGAAGTGTTCATTTGCCAAAAGATGTATGCAAGAGATATTATGAAGAAGTTCATAATGGAAGACTGCAAGCCTATGAACACTCCAATAAATCAGAAAGAGAAGCTGGTCAAGGATGATGGTAGTAACAAGGTTGATGAGGTTAGTTACAGAAGTATGATTGAATGTCTTATGTACCTCACTGCCACTAGACCTGATATTCTTCAGGCAGTAAGTGTATTGTCCAGATTTCTAAATTGTGCGAGTGAAACGCACATGAAAGCAGCCAAAAGAGTTATAAGGTACATCAAGGAAACTTTAGACTATGTTGTTAAGTTCTCTAAGTGTCATACTTTCAAGCTGCAAGGTTATTCTGATAGTGATTGGGCAGGTTCAGTTGATGATATGTAAAGCACTTCGGGTTATTGTTTTGCATTGGTTCAGGATGTTTTTCATGGTGCTCAAAGAAGCAGGAAATCGCAGCACAGTCAACCGAAGAAGCTGAATTCATTACTGCAACTGCAGCAATTAATCAAGCTCTTTGGCTAAGGAAAATCCTGTTAGATCTTGATCTGGAGCAACAAGCAAGCACATAAGTGTTTGTGGATAATCAGGCAGCCATAGCAATTTCTCATAATCCAGTTTTTCATGGTAAAATCAAGCATTTTAATATCAAATTGTACTTTCTTAGGGAAGTGCAAGAAGGAGGAGAGGTGAAATTGATGTATTGCAGGTCAGAAGATCAAATTGCTGATCTGTTTACAAAGCTATTTCATGTTAATAGATTTGAATTTCTTAAAAGCAAACTTGGAGTCTGCAATTCTTGAGGCAGGAGGAATGTTGCAGTTGCCTAAAAAATTGCAATGTTGTTGTAGTCAATAAAATCAGGAGCTTAGTTAGGCTGCAGAAGTTGAGGAATACACACCAGATTGTGTTGACTCTCTTGCAGATATTTAGGATTCTGTTTTTCTTTTGAAAGTTTGTTAGCCATCTTCAAGTTATGTTCTTTCTTTTTAGTTAGCAATAGAGTTGTTTAGCATATTTTTAGCATTATTTATTGATTGTCAGTTACTGACTTTATGTATTTAAGCAAGCTTTCATGATCAATAAAACCACGGATTTTCCAAGTCACTTTTCTACTCTTTGCTGTCAATAGCATTAACACTTACAAATGAGAACACTGTTTCTTATTCTCCTTTTTCTTTTTTTGCTATGGGGGGTACGAAATTGGAAGCTAGCTCCAGATGACGTTATGCATAAAAGAGGAGTCGCTTTGGTTTCGAGATGTTGTGCTGCACGACGCCTCAAAGGGAGTAAAATTTTATCAGTATTGGTCAGCATATTGATACATACCACAAAATTTGAAGAATGAAAAAGGAAAGAGAAGAGACACCTAAAGAGTAAAATAGGAATAATTACTCTTGAACAGTAATCTCGAGAAATCAATAGAGTTCAGCTAACATTGAAGATAGAGAGGAAGAGAGAATTTCATTTATCTTTACAATCCAAAGATGATTACAAATGGTAGAACCTGTGATGAGCTATATGCAGCCTGTGCAAAGGAGGGAAAGTTAGTTATAACTAACTTCTGGAAAGCACATGACATACATGTACTTTTCTAATTACAAACTTCTTACAACCATATAACTCGACTTCCTCCAGCTAACTAGAATCATTTTACTCAAATTAATCCTCTAACTATAGCTATTAATCCTCCATATCCACAATGTTTGGTATTCCAAATATTAATATAATCCAACATCTAATTTCTGCTTGTTGCAGCACATTACGCGAGTGTCAATATAAGAGGATTATATTCATTCACTATAGGAAGAAAAAATAGAAGCAACAAAATATTTATGGTACAAAGGAAAACGAAAAAGAAACAACAAATCGTTGAAGAAAAGAGAATAGAAGTACTGCTGCAGATATTAATAATTGGAAATTTTTTCATTTCGAGCTAAACATAATTTCCCAAATGATTGGTCAAAACTGTTCATTGGTACTGTGATATTCTCGATAACCCTTAGCCCTCGTACCTTGGTGTAGTTGGGTTTATTCCCTTCTGACTAAAGGCACAATCAGTTAAGCGAATACTACTGCATAAAAAAGTACAGAAATTTGATGAAGAACCAATTCAAAGGAAGTAAAGGACTTAATAAATGCTCAATCATCTACTTAAAATTTTTATACAACTTTTTGAAGAATGTCTACGAATACAGGTTAGCATTAATATTAGCAGTCTTTGGATCCAACATCAACCGAAAATAGCTGGTCATCTTCTGCAGCACAACCTTGTTGTTGTACATGTTGTTGTTGATCCTCAGCATCCATCTGGACAACACTCAGATACATCTTCTAACATCCGATTTAACTCATCCGAGTCCATTATCACACATGGATCCAAGCCAAGCACATCTTCGGGCACGGACTGATCAAAGAATGGCTACATATACAGGTTAGCATTAATATTAGCTGTCTTTAGCTCCCATATCTAGTAGACAACATAGCTGGTCCTTTGCAGCACAACTTTGTTGCCGTTACATGTCATTGTTGATTCTCAGCGTCCATCTGGACAACACTCAGAAGTTGCTGGTCATCCTTTGCAGCACAACCTTGTCGTCGTTTGTTGTTGTTGATCTTCTTCAGCATTCATTTGGACAACACTCAAATACATCTTCTAACATCCGATTAAACTCATCTGAGCCCATTATATCCCATGGATCCAAGCCAAGAACATCTTCAGGTACTGACTGATCAAATCTCATCAAATTCATTTGAAACATATCAGCCACTTTTGAATATTTAATATGCGCTGAAATGCTGCTCATATCTGGCATCGAAGGCTCATATCTGGCTGTGGCTTCAACAGAATGTTGCCCACAAGTATAAGTCGCCTCTGGTTCTACTGCTGCTAATGGCTCAACAATATCCACTGCTGCATCAACCTCAGGTACACCAACTAATATCTGATTTAGTTCTTCCAATTCCTTTCCATACCATTGACACAAGTCATCAGGCACATCTACTTGTAACGTTTCAACAACACTATTATTCATCACCATTGATTCTTGAAAAGCCATCGTTTCAGAGTGTTCAAAATTCTTGCATATATTATAGTAATCCTTGCAATTATTAGTAGCAAACAAGTCATCAACACAAGTCGTGACCTCATCAGTTCCATCAGAAACATTATTCAACGCCGTGATTGTGGAAGTTTCGGATGAACTGTTAACGTGCTTCAACTTCTTGATGGCGCAGAGAACATAATCTCTACGGTCTTGGTCGAACTTGTGAAGAATAACCTTAGAAAGCTCGTACTCCTTCATGAGCCAATGTCCATCTTTCTGATCTTTAGGGTAAAACACTTTATTCTTGTAAGACAAATTTTTCTTGGATCCAATATTAACCACTGAAGATGTGTTTCCCATATATTTGTAGTGAACTGGTTTGCCCTTGTTTCCGACAGAACGATGATACCTCGCGTTGCTTTTCTTCTTTAGCTTTGTGATAAAGTAGCGATAACTGGTGTTGTCCTCGTCATCTCCACAGGGTACTCCGTTGTCGTAAATCTCCCAAGGTTCTTGTTTACCATAGACATCAACGTTAGTGGTGATAAATCCAGAATCATGCATCTCTTGTCCAGCGACGAATCTTAACAAGAACATAAGTCCTTCTGAATCGTAGGGGTGGCTCAAAGGGTAGGCTAGTAAAGCATTTCCTTTAGCCCCTAAATTTTGGGGCTCCAAAAATATTTTTAATTGTGATTTTCTATCTTATTTTTGCTTAGACAATATTGAAGTTTATACAAACTCTTTATAAAAGTAGAAGTAAGGACTGTCTATTTTTTAACAATAGAAATATTTTAGCTTTGAATTAAGATGCTCAAATCTTCATATTGGTAAATAATATTTTTTATAATAAGATATATGGTAACACATTGTAAATACGTGGCTAACATCTTAGCAACTTGAATTTTCTTAACAATATAAATATTAGTACTACGTATTATATTTTGTAAGTAACTAAATTATAGACAAAAAGAAAGAAAAAAACTAAAGTAAATATTAGTATTACATTTTGTAAGGTAATACAATATAAACAAAAAAAAAGAAAATAAAAGGCCTCTCATTAAAATATGGCTTTAGGCCACGAATTTTATTGAGACGTCCTTGCTGAATCGGTGGGACTAAAATGGAAACCTCTTGGCCAAACTGCTCCATAAGAACGTGACTTTGTTCTGAATATTTTACCTTTGAATGACAATGAATAGAAATTACAGTGAATTTATAGAAATTATTTCTTAGGCAGCAAGTAGGGCTTACATTAGTTAATAGTTTCTTTAACCCAAAGTAACAACTTAAATATGGAAACTTTTTTATCGTGGAAAGTAATTATGGAAAAGTTCTGTTTTACAATCACAATAAGTAGTTTCCGTTAGTTAATTACTCAATGTTTCTTCCGCCCAAAAGCAATAATATGGTAATTAACTTTCTTTTTCACAAATATAAATGGGAAATTTCTCAGTCTCCATTTGTAACGACCCGACCGGTTGTCTTGAGCTCTAGCGCATCGTTCAGCAGTCTGAGGCCATGAGCAGCTTCATTTCAGGTATTATGACTTGTGCGCATCGTTTGAATTGAATTTCGGGAAATTCAAAGTTGATTTGGAAAGAGAATTCTCATTTCGG
This sequence comes from Nicotiana attenuata, assembly GCF_001879085.1. Lineage (NCBI taxonomy): Eukaryota > Viridiplantae > Streptophyta > Magnoliopsida > Solanales > Solanaceae > Nicotiana > Nicotiana attenuata. Next base: position 55,491 of record NW_017671200.1, on the reverse strand, counting down.
AAGCTTAAAGTTGAAAGAATTAACTGAGATTGGATTTCAGAGTAAACGACCTCGGAATCAGGATCTGAAGGTTCCAGCAGGTTAGTATGATGATTTCGGACTTGGGAGTATGCCCAGATCGGGTTATGGATGACCCGAGAGCGTTTTGGCGCCTATTGTGGAAGTTAGCATTTTGGAAGAAATTTCATAAGTTTGGCTTGAAGTGCATTTCAGTGTTATCAATGTCCGTTTGGGATTCCGAGTCTGGGAATAGCTACGTATGGTAATTCTGGAGTTGGAAGCGTGATCGGCAGTGAATTCGGAGGTTCGTGGGTCATTTCGAAATCATTTGGCTAAAGATAGAAATTTGAAGGTTTTTGAGGAGTTTGACCGGAAGTGGACTTTTTGATATCGCGGTCGGAATCCAATTCCGAAAGTTGGAGTGGGTCCGTAATGTCGAATGTGACTTGTGTACAAAATTTGAGATCAATCGGACGTGATTTGTTAGGTTTCGACATCCAATATAGAAATTTGAAGTTCTAAAGTTCATTAAGCTTGAATTGGAGTGCAATTCATGATTTCGATGTTGTTTGATGTGATTTGAGGCCTCGAGCAGGTCTGTGTTATGTTATGGGACTGGTTTGTGTGATTGGACGGGGCCCCGGGAGCCTCGGGTGTGTTTCGGGGTGGTTTCGGATCATTTCGGGCTGTTTTGAAATAGCTGATGCTGGTATCTGGTGTTATTCTTCGCGTTCGCGAGGATCCTCTCGCGTTCGCAGAGAAGGATTTGGCCTCAGGGACTCTGTTCTTCGTGTTCGCGAAGAGGTTCTCGCGTTCGCGTAGAAGGAAATCTCTGCTGCACAGGTCTGACTTCAGAGGCTCATATCTCATAATCTATAAGGAATTTGGAGATGATCCAAAAATGGAAGTTGTAGCCCTTTGTGTCTAGTTTTCGAAAGTGTAAACCATTTGGAATTTGGATTTGTGTACCAAAGGTTATGGCTGGTACACTATAGGCTGTCCGGAAAGACAAAGAAGAAATTTGTATTGCACAGGGCTCACTTTGGCAACTTATATCTCAAAATCTATAAGGAATTGGGAGATGACCAAAACAAGACAATTGTAGATCTTGGTATCTAGTTTTTAAAACATTAAACCATTTGTAATTTGGAGTTATGTACAAAAAGTTATGGCCATTATACTAGAGGTTATCTGAGAAGAGTATGAAGAACGATTTTTGGGAATTTTCTTCTTCGCGAACGCGATGGGGGTCTCGCGAACGAGAAGAAGACTCGTCTGGGTAGTGTATAAGTGTAAAGAAATGGGTTTGGCTCATTTCATCTCATTTTCTCCATGGGAGCCGACCTAGGAGCGATTTTGGAGCTCCATTTTCATCATCCATGTCAAGGTAAGTGATTACCACCTATTACAAGTTAATTACTTGGATTATATCTAGATTTTAATATGGAAAATCATGTAAATTAGTATAAATTTTGGAATTCTGATGAAAACCTAGAAAATTAGTAATCTTGGATTTTGACCACGATTTTGGGTATGGAATTAGGAGAAAATTGTATATTTGAGTTCGTGAGTTCATGGGTAAACCTTATCTTCGAGAAATTTCGGAATCCGGGCACGTGGGCCCGAGGGCGTTTTTGTCAACTTTTCGATCGGGGTTAGAAATTGCTATAAATTGGATTGTAATGAGTAATTGAGCATATATTAATGGATTTGTATAATCCTTGGCTAGTTTTGGAGCATTGTGCGTCGATTTAAGTCTTCGGGGGAGCGTGGAATGCCAGTTATGGATCTTCGGAGCGAGGTGAGTCTCCTTTCTAACCTTGTAAGAGGGAATTGTCCCCATAGGTGAGTTAGTTGGTTATGTGCTCCTATTTGTGGGGGCTACGTACGCACGAGGTGACGAGAGTCCGTGCGTAGCTACTATTATGCTATTGTTCGGGGTAGTCTAGGACCCAAAAGCATGCTATACTCGGATTAATTGTAAACTTGTTAACAGTTTGAATTGCTTAAGTTACAATGAATTAATAAATGAATTGCTAAAAGGATTAAACTTCATTTTCTTAAATTGTTAAAAGAGGATTTGCTTTTATTTGGATAAATGCTCCCTCATAAATTCTTAATTTGCTATTTGAGCATGTATCCCTATGTGTACCTGCGTCACATGTATGATTCACGAGCAGAGTAATTGTTTATTTTATGTTGACCGCGTCGCAGGATAGTTCGCGAGTGGGGTAATAGATGCATCTATGGTTCGCGCCGTTCGACCCTCGGCAGTGCACAATTTATTTTCTGTTAGAGCGGGCCGTACGTCCTCGGCATGATTTGCGCATGCTTGTATTGCGTGCCTTGAGATTATTTGAGATTGATTCACCGGTGTCGATGTCCTTATTGAATGTGCTAAATTCGCCGGCGTTATGATCTTCTACAATTGCCCTTGGAGAAGGATATTGCGGGTCAGTATCAAAGAAGCGACGGTTAGAGATCGCGGGGTGCGGCGGTTCAAGATGGAACTGGTGTTTCTATGGATGACGGCTCGAGAAAGATGTTCTTCAGAAAGGTTTAAAGTTAGTAGCGATTTGTGGGTTCAAGTGCTACAAAGTTAGATTTCATCTAAGGAAAAAATTGAGCAGCAAAGAATGAGGAAAGACGTTTGGAAGTGTCAGGCGGTGGCTAAAATTTCTAGAAGGCCAAGAATAAGGAGCTAAGGGCGAGTAGTCGATTAAAGGGATGAGTTCCGCCAAAGTGGGAGAGTGGCGGAGTTGCATATGGGCATTGTGGTAGGATGACTACGCACCTTAAGGTGAGTTTGGAATGATTTGAGAATTTCAGAGATTTGTGATTGGGGTCTACGGATTTAATTTGAAGTATGGACTATTATGCGGTAGGAGATTTGATATAACGGGAAGGAGCTGCTTGAATGAAGAAGGATACAACATAACATCGAATTGGAAGGTTGTTGCAGCACATTTAAGTGATGTCCGCGAGGGATGAATGGACTTGTGCAGCTAGAGATTGAGCTCGGACTCAGGGAGGGTTATTGATGTCATAGTGATTGCACCTTGTGCAGCAGCGTTGGAAGATATCGGGGAGTGATTTCCACAAGCGGGTTATTCCCTGTGAGCAGGTTAGCGGTCGCATGTTTGGCGAAGCTTTTGCGAAGAATTCTATTGGTTATTCAGCAAAGAGATCGGTTGTGCGAATGTGGTTGATGATTCAGAGTATAAAAAGGGGGTTTTACAAAAAGAATCCGAAAATTTAGGCAGTTGATTGCGCAAGGTTATGTCAATAAGAGATAAAGAATTCCGGTGAGTTCCAGAGTTGTGTAATAGTGGCTTCAAGCTAAGTGGGAGAGCCCCACCGCCTATGATTTGGGTTGCATGGTTAACTACTTGCAAGGTTTCTGGTTATTAGTATGTTGATGGGTTATTTTAGCTACGGAAAAAGAACATAAGTGGTGAATTGAGTAAAGGGATTGTTAAAGGTGTGCCATGGTTGGCTTTGTTGGCTCATGTTCAGATTTGAGAAAGGATTCAGGGTTTATGCCTCGTATAAGTGTGGGTTTCAAGGGAAATGATTCTGCCAGGTGCTTCGTCGAGAGGGTATTGATGTGCTAGAAGATTTGTGGAGTTAATTATATTCGAGGCCAAGTCAGAGCGGGTGGCTCTCAAGGACGGTCCTAATGGATTCAAAAGGGTAAAGTCTGGTGCCTAATGATTTTGAGCCTATATGTACGGTTAAGAGTCAAGCTTTTGTAGAAACTTATGAGAAGAGGCCCAGAATGTTCTATGATGTGCTGGCTTGCAGTGCAGCATTTGGGAGGTATGAAACGGTTCGTGGGATTCGAGACAGCATGGTCTCGTGATTCAAGGTCACTCGGGATGAGTGCTGATAGAGTATGGTAAGTGTTGAATGGAGTTGATATTGTTCCTATGGCAATCACAGATAAATTGGAAGAAGATAGATTCGTTAGCCATAGTTGAATTGGCATATTGGTGGTAGTGATCAGTTCCTTCAGCGTGATCAAGTTATGCAAGTGATTGTGACAGTACATATCAGGCTTGTCAGCCGCCGTAATTGATGTTATTCAGAAGCATTCTACTGTTATGGCTTGTTATGTGGAAGTAGATTCCGGAAGGGCTATGGTGGCTTAGACCACTACTTAAAGATTTGCATATTCTACGGTTATGAGAATTCACCTGTGTGATACTATGGATCTCCTGAAGTGAGTTAAGTGAAAAGTTTTTATATGATGAAGTGTTAACCTATTAGTGGTTCCGGAGTTATGACAAAAATCGTGTTTTATTGCATTTTGGCATGATGGGAGCAGCGAGTGGTATGGAATTTGAAGTGAGGATCAAAGTTGCAGTCGGTGTTGTCGAGGATGTCACGAGCTCGGATGAGTAGGAAAGGAGTTTCGATGTTTAAGGTAAGTTGGTATTGTCTTTAGCGTCACCTAAGATCGTTGTTTTGTAAAAAGGGCTTTGCATCTTGGTTCAAGATTCTTGATCGCTTTTTAGCGTTAGTGCGGCTGGTGGTTTGGATGTACAGACCTGTTATCGGTTACGGAAGGTCGTGGGAGCGTGTCCCACAGGAAGATTGCATAAGTGTGGCATCTAGTCACTTGACTGATCAAAGATTCAAACCAAGTATGAAGATTGTGATGATATCGTTAATTTGAGAATATATGCCTGGAGGGCACTCAAGTATTGGGTTGTGGACGATGGAGGATTACTCCAGTTATGATGGTTATTCTGGTGTGTTATGGGATAAAGGAGGTTATTATGGACCCAAGAAAGATTGTGGACCTAGTTCGATACGATCAGAATCGTCTTGAGGTCTGTGAATGAATTTAAATATGAATATGGGCCTTATATCAGGCCGGATGCGTTCATTTCTGCATAGCGCTCCTTATGGAGGAGTATTCAAATGTGGATATGATTTCGTCGTCGGCTATTTCATGTAATGCTATACTGTGACGTATGAGTTGTGAATGGCTCAAGGATTTTCCGATATGTTCCGCGTAGAGATGATGTCATATGAGCAGGAAGGCTCTCGAGATTCAGATTGTATATCGCACCTCAGTTGTGCTTGAGTTTTGTAGCCTATGGCACTATATGCTCCCCAGAGATTGTATTATGCACTTAGCATGCTTGTGACCGATAGTCGGCATTTTGTTGTAATGAGCAAATTAGCTCGATGTATATCTTCTTATGTGAGTTCTATGTGTGGATCAAGTGGCATGCCGCCATGGGTATGTTATTTGGATCGGGTGGCGTGCCGCCGTGGGTATGTTATTTGGATCGGGTTGCACGCCGCAACGGTGTGATGTTCAATACAGTTTCCCATATCTGTTTTTATGTGTTTTGTTTCCTATTTTCTGAGGAAAGCTCATATTAGTTGTATGCCCGCGTCGCATGTATGATTCGCGAGCGGGGTAATTGAATTTCCTTTTCAGAGTTCGTTTTCCTTTTGTGTCGCACTCTAACTGGTAGCCTACTGGCACATGGTAGCATCATATGAGACTTTTGGTCATGTCGGGGTGGCTTATTGCCTGAGCAGTTCGTACTGGGTGAGACGAGATTATTGGATTTAAGATCCGTGCAATTTGATTATATGAAGTACATTAAGGAGCTAAGGCCATTATTCGGTTCAGAATGAAGTGATGGTTCTCGTCAGGAGTATAGACTCAATGATTGGTTGACTCGGTAGTTGGTTATGAATTTCTGCACATCTCGTCCGTCGTGGTGGTATTGTATGAGTTAGAGCAAGACCTATGTGTGTCATGAGGTGCAATGGGAGCATCAGATTCGTGGAATTTCGGCTATTATGCTTAGAGAATGTTATTGTGGTCCTGGGAATAAAGCGGTGCAAGGTATGAATTCAACAAAGGTGTACAGTCATGTTCTGGTGCATCGTGTGGTGATTGACACGGTGTTCGTATATTGGGAACAAGTCTGGCAGAGAATTCCAGATGTTGGAATTGGGCTCTAAGGCTTATTTGCTTAAGTGAAAAAGAATATCTTCAGAGTGATCGGGCTAAGGTGCTCAGCGGAGTTGGGGTAGTACGGGTAGGTGCTTGCCGTGTTAAACAGTGATTTCGGACAACTCTAGCACAGTTCTTAGCACGTTCGAGGACGAACGTATGTTTAAGTGAGAAAGAATGTAACGACCCGACCAGTCGTTTTGAGCTCTAGCGCATCGTTTAGCAGTCTGAGGCCATGAGCAGCTTCATTTCAGGTATTATGACTTGTGCGCGTAGTTGGAATTGAATTTCGGGAAATTCAGAGTTGATTTGGAAAGAGAATTCTCATTTCGGAAGCTTAAAGTTGAAAGAATTAACTGAGATTGGATTTCAGAGTAAACGACCTCGGAATCAGGATCTAAAGGTTCCAACCGGTTCGTATGATGATTTCGGACTTGGGAGTATGCCCGGATCGGGTTTTGGATGACCCGGGAGCGTTTTGGCACCTATTGTGGAAGTTAGCATTTTGAAAGAAATTTCATAAGTTTGGCTTGAAGTGCATTTCAGTGTTATCGATGTCCGTTTGGGATTCCGAGTCTGGGAATAGCTCCGTATGGTGATTCTGGAGTTGGAAGCGCGATCGGAAGTGAGTTCGGAGGTCCGTGGGTCATTTTGGAATCATTTGGCTAAAGATAGAAATTTGAAGTTTTTTGAGGAATTTGATCGGAAGTGGACTTTTTGATATCGGGGTCAGAATCCAATTCCGAAAGTTGGAGTAGGTCCGCAATGTCGAATGTGACTTGTGTGCAAAATTTGAGATCAATCGGATGTGATTTGATAGGTTTCGACATCCAATGTAGAAATTTGAAGTTATAAAGTTCATTAAGCTTGAATTGGGGTGAAATTCATGATTTCGATGTTGTTTGATGTGATTTGAGGCCTCGAGCAGGTCCGTGTTATGTTATGGGACTGGTTTGTGTGATTGGACGGGGCCCCGGGGGCCTCGGGTGTGTTTCGGGGTGGTTTCGGATCATTTCGGGCTGTTTTGAAATAGCTGATGCTGGTATCTGGTGTTGTTCTTCGCGTTCACGAGGATCCTCTCGCGTTCGCGAAGAAGGATTTGGCTTCACGGACTCTGTTCTACGCGTTCGCGAAAAAGTTCTCGCGTTCGCGTAGAAGGAAATCTCTGCTGCACAGGTCTGACTTCGGAGGCTCATATCTCACAATCTATAAGGAATTTGGAGATGAGCCAAAAATGAAAGTTGTATCCCTTTGTGTATAGTTTTCAAAAGTGTGAACCATTTGGAATATGGATTTGCGTACCAAAAGTTATGGCTGGTACACTATAGGCTGTCCGGAAAGATAAAGAAGAAATTTGTATTGCACAGGGCTCACTTTGGCAGCTTATATCTCAAAATCTATAAGGAGTTGGGAGATGACCAAAACATGGCAGTTGTAGATCTTGGTTTCTAGTTTACAAAACATTAAAACATTTGTAATTTGGAGTTATGTATAAAAAGTTATGGCCATTATACTAGAGGGTGACTGAGAAGAGTATGAAAAACGATTTTTGGGAATTTTCTTCTTCGCGAACACGATGGGAGTCTCGCGAACCCGAAGAAGACTCGTCTGGGCAATGTATAAGTTTAAAGAAATGGGTTTGGCTCATTTCATCTTATTTTCTCCATGGGAGCCAACCTAGGAGCGATTTTGGAGCTCCATTTTCATCATCCATGTCAAGGTAAGTGATTACCACCTATTGCAAGTTAATTACTTGGATTATATCTATATTTTAATATGGAAAATCATGTAAATTAGTAGAAATTTTGGAATTCTAAAGAAAACCTAGAAAATTAGCATTCTTGGATTTTGACCACGATTTTGGGTATGGAATTAGGAGAAAATCGTATATTTGAGTTCGTGAGTTCATGGGTAAACCTTATCTTCGAGAAATTTCGGAATCCGGGCACGTGGGCCCGATGGTGTTTTTGTCAACTTTTCGATCGGGGTTAGGAATTGCTATAAATTGGATTGTGATGAGTAATTGAGCATATATTAATGGATTTGTATAATCCTTGGCTAGTTTTGGAGCATTGTGCGTCGATTTAAGTCTTCGGAGGAGCGTGGAATGCCGGTTATGGATCTTCGGAGCGAGGTGAGTCTCCTTTCTAACCTTGTAAGAGGGAATTGTCCCCATAGGTGAGTTAGTTGGTTATGTGCTCCTATTTGTGGGGGCTACGTACGCACGAGGTGACGAAAGTCCGTGCGTAGCTACTATTATGCTATTGTTCGGGTAGTCTAGGACCCAAAAACATGCTATACTTGGATTAATTGTAAACTTGTTGACAATTTGAATTGCTTAAGTTACAATGAATTAGTAAATGAATTTCTAAAAGGATTAAACTTCATTTTCTTAAATTGTTAAAAGAGGATTTGCTTTTATTTGGATAAGTGTTCCCTCATAAATTCTTAATTTGCTATTTGAGCATGTACCCCTATGTGTACATGCGTCGCATGTATGATTCGCGAGCAGGGTATTTTTTTCTTATTTTATGTTGACCGCGTCGCAGGATAGTTCGCGAGTGGGGTAATAGATGCATCTATGGTTCGCGCCGTTCGACCCTCGGCAGTGCACAGTTTATTTTCTGTTGGTGCAGGCCGTACGTCCTCGGCATGATTTGCGCATGCTTGTATTGCGTGCCTTGAGATTATTTGAGTTAGATATTTGCTCCCCCGACTTGAGATATTTGGAAACTATTGGATTATGAACCTTGAGACTTTTAATATAAAAAAGGAATTTTCACCTGTTCATGACTTACTTGAAATTACTGTCATTCTTAATAAATCCTTGATTATTCTCCTTAATAATATATCATTATTGGACCACTAGTAAGTGTCGAAGTCGACCATCTCGTCTCTACTTCTTCAAGATTAGACGGGATACTCATTGGGTACACGTTGTTTTCGTACTCATACTACATTTCTGTGCATTTTTGTTGCACAGGTTCGTATGTGGCTAGCGGCTTAGTGGCATAGCGACATGGTTAATACGGAGACTTAGGTGAGTTGCATTTATCGAGACGATCACAATCAGCAGAGTCTCCTTTAGAGTATTGTATGGTATTTCCATTTCTGTCCACTTGTACTCCGGACAGTTATTGTACTTTATTCGATTCCTTAGTAATTGCTCATGAACTTGTGACACCGGGTTCTGGGATGTATTTGGGTTTGTTCATAAATTTTAAAGGTTGTTAAATGTTTCATTATTTATTCGGAGGAAGTTATTATGTATTGTTTTAAATGTATAAAAGAAGTGTTTTCGGAAATATTTAAATGAGAATATGATTAAGTAGTTTAATTGGCTTGCCTGACAGCGATATCGGGCGCCACCACGACCCTTAGTGGATTTGGGTCGTGACACCATTTAGGAAATTAAGTGTGCAACAAGTAGGTTTCATTGGTTAATATTATTTTCTTTCGCCCAAATCAACAATATGGCAATTTTCTTTTCCATGAATACATATGGAAAGTTTCTCAATCTACGTTGGGAATTAAATGGGCAACAAGTGTTAGTTAATTTAATTTCTTCCCATTGTAAATTTTCTTTTTAGGTATTTTGAATATTGTATCTGATTGTTAACCTTTTATTTGACAAAAATAGATACTAAATAGTATCCTATGGCTAAGTGGCTCGTAAACAAGAGATGACTTCAATCCCTTAAGAAATCTCATACTTTAAATATTGTCTTGAAGAAATTTTGCGGTATTATTACTTTTAACCCATGCCAGAAACTATTACATCTAGTAACCGAAAAAGAGTATAAAATTTGTATAATTTTTGTACATAACATACATAATTTATATATATACAAAAAATATATAAATTTTATACATTTTTCGGCTATTATTTTTACAGCGGCTATACAGTGTCATTTTTACATAAATTTTCGTGATTCTTGTCCAAAAAGAAAATGTTTACATAATAATATCGGGTTAATATGTACATACATACCATATGGAATTTTCAACTATTACAAGGGTTACTCTGTGAAGAGTACGCATAAGATTTGTTTAAACAAAGATAGGTTAAAACTATACTAAAATTAATCATTTTTTGTTTTTACCGATATATCAAAACGCTTATTTTTGGCTCATAAGAGCAAAGTTAATATACCATAACAAATAAATTTCCTCCGTTCCCACCTTTTTAATAAGTGTACGCTATCTCCTGCTAATACATTTTTCTTCCCATCAAAGTCTAGGCAGATGTGATTCTTCCCTTCCCAATATTCGCTTCCTCGCCTGAGCACCAACCCCCCCCCCCCCCAACCCCCAAAAAAAATAAAATAAAACCAGCCTCGCAAAAGAAGATAATGCCATCAAAAGTTGGACTCAACCCTACCTCCAAGGATTTGATTCAATGGTCGTGCTTAAAATGAGATAAGACATATATCACGAGTTCGAATCGTGTAAATGATTGAAACTTGGTATTTTAGTGGGGAGCAAGATAGAGACGAGCCCGTAACCTTTCTAATTCCGGACCTGTAAGCACATTAAAGTTAGGCCACAGGGTATTCTCGGTTTTGAAAAGAAAAAAAAAGAGAAATTGGACTCATATCACTCGTCCAAAGAAACAAGGGTTTCGCAATAAAAGAGATGAGAAAACTGCTCAAGAAGTTTCCTACACCAGCTAAGCTGAGATACAGAGCAAGTATAGATGCGAAAATTCCCGTTCCAATCCTTTGAAGCATTGTGATGCCCGAAGGTTTCCTAGTTATAGATCTTGCTAGAGGAATTAAAATACAATCATATATAGGAATGAGGAAAACTGTAGAGATGCCAAGAAAACACAGCAAAGAAGAATCTGGGATTTTAAAGTTTGAACCAATAGATCTGTCCATCGTAACACCTTGTTTGGTGAACAAAGTGGATGTCTGTGAAGACACAATGGCATACACCAAACATGTACTCCAAAATGGGATCAATCTAACAACTGATTTAGCCTCTTCAACCTCATTGAAGCTACAAACACTATTATTGTCCTTGAAACCCTCATGTATAAGCAATGCTTTGTGAAGGAACCTGTACTGTGATGAATAAAAATGCGTCAATTTGAAAGATAGGTCTCTTGATTGCAGTAAGATAAAAATCTTTCAGTTGAAAGGAAAGAGTATACAAATAGTCTTGTATATAATACGACACAGGACTTCACTATCAAAGTTTCAATACAACAACAAGAAGTCAACAACAGCAACAAACCCTGTATTTCCACAAGTTGGGTCTGGGGAGGGTAGCGTGTACCCAGACCTTACCTCTACTATCAAAGTATCATCTCTAAGCATCTCCCTACGCTTATAAGAACCTCCAACAACATTCAAAACATTAGCAAGAATGTCAAAAATGTTATTTACATCATGGTGTTTCTTTGCAACAGCTACAAGAGTCAATTGCAACTGATGAGCAAAGTAATGTATGCGATGTGCCGAAGGATTATCTTTCAGAATCAAAGTTTTAAGACCATTGATGTTTCCTTGCATGTTACTAGCTCCATCATACCCTTGTCCCCGTATTAGAGATGAACTCACTGAATGTTGTTGTAACGACCCGACCGGTCGTTTTGAGCTTTTGCACTTTGATCGCCAGTTCTCGGGCATGACTTGCACCGTGTGATGCATTATGACTGATTTAAATCGTTGGTTTTGGTTTTCATGAAAATCGAAATGAATTTGAAAGAACAGTCTCAGTTGAAAACTTTGAATTTGAAAGGTTTGACCAAGAGTTGACTTATTTGTATATGAGCTCGGATCGGAGTTCTTATGATTTGGTTAGCTTCGTTAGGTGATTTGTGATTTAGGAGCGCGATCGGAATTGGTTTTGGAGGTCCGGTGTAGGATTAGGCTTGAATTGGTGAAGTTAGTATTTTGGCGAATTCCGATTTGGGCTGTGTCGGGTTGTACTTCCGCATTGTTATGGTGATATCTGCTGTTTAGAAATTATTAAATTATGTTTTAGCCTGCCTTATTGCTGTTTAGCTATTTGACTTCGAATTGGGTATGTGTCGGTGTAACGACCCGACCGGTCGTTTTGAGCTTTTGCACTCTGATCGCCAGTTCTCGGGCATAACTTGCCCCGTATGATGCATTATGACTGATGTAAATTGTTGGTTTTGGTTTTCTCGGAAATCGGTATGAATTTGGAAGATCAGTCTTAGTTGAAAGCTTTGAATTTGAAAGGTTTGACCAAGAGTTGACCTATTTGTGCATGAGCCCGGATCGGAATTTTTATGATTTGGTTAGCTTCGTGGGGTGATTTATGACTTAGGAGTGTGATCGGAAGTGGTTTTGGAGGTCCGGTGTAGAATTAGGCTTGAATTGGCGAAGTTAGTATTTTGGCGAATTCCGGTTGATGGGTGAGATTTTGATCCGAGGGTCGGAATGGAATTCCGAGAGTTGCTGTAGCTTTGTCATATGATTTGGGATGTCTGTGTAAAATTTCAGGTCATTCGGAGGTGTATTGGTCGGGTTTTTGATCAAATGCGTGTTTCGGAAGTTTTTGGAAAAATTAGGCTTGAATTCGATATGAATTGATGGTTTTGGTGTTGTTTGAGGTGTTTTGATGATTGGAACAAGTTTGGATGATGTTTAGGATGTGTTGGTGCTTTTGGTTGAGGTCCCGGGGTCCTCGGGGTGATTTCGGATGGTTAACGGGAAGTTTTGAACTTGGGAGAATTGCAGAAAATGCAGCAGCTGGTGCAGGCAGATTTTTGCCTTCGCGATCGCGAGAAGGCCCTCGCGTTGGCGTAGAAGGATTTTGGGTGGCCCTGAGTTTGTGCTTCGCGTTCGCGTCTGGTGTCTCGCGTTCGCGGAGGGTCCTGGTGGTTGTGCTTCGCGTTCGCGTGTTAAGGTATCGCGTTCGCGTAGGTTCAGAGGCCCAAAGCATCGCGTTCGCGAGTGTGCAGACACGTTCGCGAAGGGTAATTTTGGTCAAGGAAATATTTGTGCATCGCGAACGCGGGGATTTGACCGTGTTCGCGTAGAAGGGGTTCCAGAAGCTGGGCAGAAGGTTTTTAAACATTTCATCCGCGAGCTTAAGTTATTTTTCCACCATTGTTGAGTATTTTGAGAGCTCTTTGGGAGAAATTGAAGAGGGATTCGAAGAGGATTGATTGGAGGTAAGTTCTGTGAGCCAAAAACGTGATTTTATTGTGAAATTAACCTAGAAATTCATGGAAATTTAGCTAAAAATGAAAGAACTAGGGCTTGGGATTTTTAGATTTTGAATTGGGATTTGAAGGGCCATTTGAGGTCGGATTTGAGAGTTTTTAATATGTATGGACTCGTGGAAAGATAAGGAACTCGTTAATGTGAAAATTTCTGAGTTTCGAGAAGTGGGCCCGGTGCTCGGGTTTTGCCAATTTCGGAATTTTTGATATTTTTCGATTGTTTTCGATTGGGTTTTGTCCCCTTAGCATATTGTGACATATTCGTTCTGGTTTTGGTCAAATTCGACGCACGAAGAGGACGATTTGAGGGGCACAGGCGTCGCGAGCTAGAGAATTCGCTGGTTCGAGGTGAGTAATGATATTCTGAGGGTTTGAAACCCCGTATTTGCACATCGTAGTGCTATATTGAGGTGACTTTCACGCCGGATAGCGAGCGTGGGGTAGAGCACCGTTGGGGATTGTGACTTGGTCCGTCCCGATTGATGAATTTATTGCGTATTTGACTGAAATTTACTTGTTATCATCATAATTTGGGCTGATTGCCATATTTGGGTTTCGTGCCAGCTATTTGAACCCTTCGGGGATTGTTGTTGATATTTCCTCACTGTTTTGATTTTATACCTGAACTCAGTCATGTATTTTCCACTGTTTTTAAGACTCAGCCAAGTTTATTTTGCTTTAATACTTGAAACGATATTTCCAACAATATTTGGGTTGAGCATCATGTTTTACTGTTGCCCTAGTGGCTTATATGATTTTTGACTGAGTAAGGCCGAGGGCCTGTATTGTGAGGATACTTTTGGATCGGGCTGCACACCGCAGCAGTGAGATACTGATTTGATTATGAGGCCGAGGGCCTGAGATATGTATGCCACGAGATGGCTTGATATTGTGCTTGGGCCGTAAGGGGCCCCTCTCGGAGTCTGCACACCCCCAGTGAGCGCCATCGACGATAAATGGATCGGGCTGCACGCCGCAACGATATATGGATCGGGCTGCACGCCGCAGCGCTACTGGTACTGTTCTATGTGTTTACTTTATTTCATTTGTCTGCCATTATCTGTTGTCTGTGCTATTTCATGCAATACCTACCTGATTGCCTGGCATTATCTGAAAACTAAGTGTTGTGCCCGAGGGGTGAATTTCTGTGCTTATCTGCACTATTGTTTGCATTCAATTGTGTAACCGCTGAAAAAGTTATTTCCAAAAGAGGTTTAAACTGAGCCAAGATGTTTTCTAAGGATTTCACAGCTTCACTGTTTTCTAAAAAGGGGTTTTACACTGCTCTATACAGCATGACGGTTTGTTTTACGTGATTTCTTACTGCTCAGTTATTGTTTACCTTTATTACTCACTGAGTTGGAGTACTCACTTTACTCCCTGCACCTCGTGTGCAGATGCAGGTACTTATTCACCCGGTAGCGGGTTTTGGCTAAATGGAGGCAGAGCTATAGGAGTTTAGCGAGGTGACTGCCAGCGTTTGCAGCACCGCTTCTCTCTCTATTGTTCATTATTCCTGTTGAGTGTATTTTTAGACCTTGTAGTTGTATTTACACTCTTATAGATGCTCGTGACTTGTGACACCCCGATTAGGGCTGTGTTGAGTTGTACTTCCGCTAATTAATATTATTAAATCATATTTAGACTGCCTATTCATGTTTAACTATTTTTTGAAAAGGCGATATGGGTTAGTAGGCTGTCCTTGTCTTCACGAGAGGTGCCATCACGACCAGAGTGGGGATTTGGGTCGTGACAGTCGGCTGACCTTGTCTTCAGGAGAGGCGCCATCACGACCGGGTCTGGGTTTAGGGTCGTGACAAGTTGGTATCAGAGCCTAGGTTACATAGGTCTCACGGGTCATGAGCAGGTTAAGTAAAGTCTCGCGGATCGGTACGGAGACGTCTGTATTTATCCTCGAGAGGCTGCAGAACCTTTAGGAAATGCTTCACATTCTTGAAACTCTTATCGTGCGTCCTTTATTCAGCTTGAAAAGTAACTCTTGAGATTCCTTCCACGCATTCGTATGCGCACATGAGCGCTCAGTATCAGATGTGCATCGATGGCTTGTGATTTCCTGATTGAGGGGCGAGATGTGATCTCTATGTGCTGATGTTGGGCCAGTTTGGAGGACTTGAGGCCGGATTTTTGTCTATAGCTTGAGCACCGAGGTGCTGATTGTGTGAGCACGTGTTTCTGGACCTATATGCTCTGTTGTGTCCCTATTAAGGTAAGTAATGACTGGATAGCTATGTGACGAGTGTGATGTGACTGCGTGATGTATTCGTATGATTTGGGAGCGACGAGAAGGGTCTGCTGGAGGATAGAAGAATTATTAGTTGCTTAATTTCCATCTTGATTCGAGTTTAGCCTCGAGTTATGGGTGTGGGATGAATCCTTTCATGTTTCCTAGTTGGGAGTGAAGTAAATTTCATGATACAGTATGAGTTTAGACTCAGGAAGACTAAGTGACTGCGTCATGGTTATGACGGTGGAGGGTATATATATAAATGTTAGCTTAAGGCGAAGCAGGTGAGTTATCTCCTGCGAAGTGTTCTGAGGTTGTGTGATCCTTGTGTTGTCGGTTAGAAGGTCTCAATTAAGAGAAATGTGTGTGTTGCAATTTGGATTTGAGCTGCTTAAGAGAATGGGTTTAATTGTTACGTGAGTAAATGCTAGATCTGCAGAAGATATGAAGTACCAGATGGTTTGTGTTCCACGAGCTTATGAAGGATTGAATTAATCTCACTGTGGTATTATGGCAGCAATTAAGTATATGCGTTATGAGTTATCGTGTGTGTTTTGTTCTATGGCTTCGAGCCAAGTGGGGGAGTCTGCTATTGATTAGGCGATTGCACGGTTATGTGCTATGTTAGTTCCAGTTTGAAGCGTACTGGTGGAATCAGTCATGGCTTATGGAGATTGAGACCGAGATGTCTTGAGTAAAGGAATGTTTCAACAAAGGTTATATGCTGCAGTGTCAGGAGTGCTAATGAGGCGCAGGTTGTTCGGTTCTTTTGATCGGTATAAAAGCAGTTTGGGTAGAGTGGATGGCTATAGAGAATGGTTCTAATGCGTTCTGGGTTTTACAGGTAACAAGTGGAAATTTGCAAGTTGTACTTATGGCTAGAAACTGAGTTTCAGTGGAAGATGGCAAGACTTGTGGTAATTTCCAAATCATTATGGGATTTTATATATCAGTATCAGGAAGGTAAAGGTAATGGCCTTGGATTCGCAGGAAATCCCTTCAGGGTAGGTATTTTGGAGGTGGCGCTTTTGGGAATATTTAAGAGAGTATTTAGCGACTTATGAGCCTTAGACGGTGTGGTTTCATGCTTGGGTCTCGTATGGTGAGTCTGGATTGAGGAATTGTGGTGTTATATGAAGAAAGAGTATCATGTTGAAGGTAAATCAAAAGGAAACTCGGATAAATGGGATAGCTTGGTAGTAGGCCGGATTGGCATGGTAATGGGTATGATCGGTTCTTGAGTGCTTATGAAGCGGTGGGTTTCCACAGGTGTTTCGTGGCAATACTCTTAGGTTTGGATTGCTTGTAGCTTGGTTGAGCTAGAGGGAGTCCGTTCTGATGGTTCGGTTTTGTGCAAAAGGGGATTCGTAGAATTTTTGATAATTTCTACCATGGTTAGAGATGTGTGATTTCTGCTGGCATGAGGAGCATGAGATGTATAGTGATTTTCTCCTAGATGGGATCAAATGGAAAGTTCTTGACTAGTTGAGTATATATTTGATTGTGGCTCGGAAGGGATTGTGAAGTTCTCATACTTATCATAGGATGGCATGGTATATGTGGTATGTTGTGTAGGGTTAAGATTGGCATGGGTAAGGTCACAGTTCAGTTCTGAAAAGAAGGTTATAAATTCTTAGACAGCACGGCAGTTTCAGACGATTAGGTAAATGATATTACTAAATGGTGTGTCTTGATAAGGGTACAAAACTTCAGAAAAAGGGCAATGTGTTTGAATTAAGGATACTTCATTAGTATTGTGGCACTCTCTTGTTGGATCGACTGTTGATATTCAGGTTGGCTTGGTAGCATAGAAGAATTATAGGAGTATCCCTCGTGGAATGATCGAGTATCGGATGTGTATTAGATGTTCGGGCAGTGTAGCTGGGATCAGATATGGCGATTCGTGTGCTTTATGGATTGAGAGACTGAGAGTTTTCGTGATTAGATGGCTTTGTGGTTGTGGATCATGAGAAAATAGCTAAGGTTAGTCATAGGGTAGTATGTGCCATGATTCAGTCATTGCGAACCTTCAAAGAGTTAATTATCTATTGTGGGTGACCAGAGTTGATTTTGGGTTCATTGGTAGGTCCAACATGGATGTGTGTTCTGCACCTGGTCAGATTTGTTTACTCCGAACTGCTATTGTTGAGAGATGTGCCATTCGATTGTTGTTGAGCTTATTCGTGATATGTGAGTTACCCTCCTGTGTTACGAGGAGTTGAGATTTGGTGGTTATATGCACAAATGGTGCGGTTTCAGTGGGGCTTTATAGCGGGATTTGAATGAGACGGGTATTTGGGTGTTGCATGATTTGTTGCACATTGGATATATTCCTTCGGGCTGGTGTGGCATTACATTATTTGCTTCTCCATGGTTATGGTGGTTCACTTTTGGGTGCTAGGCATCAAATTGCCTTGGTTGATGGTTTTGGGCATAGTGACTTGAGGTGTTTCATGTGGAGCAGTGTTTGGATAGGATCGCGCATTGTAGCGATGCTACGTGGAGATATGACCTTTCGGGTTAGATTCATGTGTTCTATTTCTATGATGTGAGACAGGTTCTCAGCCTTGTGTTGTGATGGTATTGGTGAGCTTGTGGTACAGCTCTCTCATTTGAGTCATTTTCATGGTTTGAGTACGTTCAGATCGTTGCTTATTAGTGCGCGGATTGCATGAGTTGTGGCTTTAGATTGTATTGGTGTGTCATATCACCAGAGTAGTTGTGTTGAAATCATATGAGATTGTTGGGATCTAGAATGAATACAAACGGATTCGGTTTCAGCGTATTGGAGGGATATATTGATGTTCGGCTCAGAAATTTGCTATGGTCGTTGCCAAAGGAGAAGTGGCTTCATGAATGGGTGACCTGAGGAATGGTTATGGCTTACTGTGTGTTTTATTTATATCTAGTAGTATATGAAAGTGTTAGGATGAGACTTTAGTGATAAGAGGTTTTCTACCGGTATTCGGTTGTTGTGTACAGCTGCTGTGAATAGAAGTTATCGTTACGAGTGTTTGAGTATGTGGTATATCATGGGATTGCTCCCGAGGTTGCAAGCATGGGTTATTACAGCTTGTTCGGGCTTATTCGCAGTATAAATGTGAGATTCTGATCGCATTGAGGATTTCAGAGGTGGAAATGTGGGTCTATGGTTTATGGGCTAGATTGGATTGTGAAATTTCAGTTTATATGTGTTATCGGACCTATATGAGATAGGGTGACGTGGGATCACCCCCGGGTATATGCATGGTAAAGTTATTCAGCTATTGGTTGGCTTCTAGAACAACAATGGGTACGTTCAAGGACGAACATGTGTTTAAGTAGGGGAGGATGTAACGACCCGACCGGTCGTTTTGATGATCGCCAGTTCTCGGGCATGACTTGCCCCGTGTGATGCATTATGACTGATTTGAATCGTTGGTTTTGGTTTTCATGGAAATCGGAGTAAATTTGAAAGAACAGTCTTAGTTGAAAACTTTGAATTTGAAAGGTTTGACCAAGAGTTGACTTATTTGTATATAAGCTCGGATCGGAGTTATTATGATTTGGTTAGCTTCGTTAGGTGATTTGTGCTTTAGGAGCACGATCGGAATTGGATTTGGAGGTCCGGTGTAGAATTAGGCTTGAATTGGTGAAGTTAGTATTTTGGCGAATTCCGGTTTGGGCTGTGTCGGGTTATACTTCCGCATTGTTATGGTGATATCTGCTGTTTAGAAATTATTAAATTGTGTTTTAGCCTGCCTTATTGCTGTTTAGCTATTTGACTTCGAATTGGGTATGTGTCGGCTGGCCTTGTCTTCACGAGAGGCGCCATCACGACCGGGTCTGGGTTTAGGATCCTGACAAGTAAAAGCAAAGAATATTTTTTTTGTAATGCATGTGCAGTTGTACCTTTAACATGAACAAGACCAAGGAATCGCTAAATAAGTTCACCCTCTTTATTGACATAGCGCAGAACAAGAGCCATTTGTTCCTTATGAGAAACATCCTTAGACTCATCAACTAATATCCCAAAATAATCCCGATTCAATTCTTCAATAATTGCTTTCACCGTTTCTTTTGCACAAGAATTCACAATATCTTTTTGAATATCAGGAGAAGTCATGGTGGTATTTTTTGGAGCTTTTGCTAACACCACATTTTTCACATCTTCCTTCCTATCTGCATACCATTTTAAGAGATCTAAAAAAGGGCCTCTTCTAGTAGAAGTTACACTTTCATCATGGCCCCGAAAAGGAATTCCTTCTTTCTAAAGATACCTTATCACATCAATTGAAGCATTCAAATGAAGCCGTTGTTCGCTTTTAATTTTCTCAGATTGCTTGTCCAAAGAAGTTAGAATGGATTGTGTTTGGTTCATTAAATCTAGCATCATCTTGAAACATCAATTATGAACACTACTCACGTCACCCACATGTGATTTAAGTCTTTCTAAACCTTTATTCTAACCTCTAAAATCATCCGTTGTGAAAGCATCACCTACTTTTTTTCCATATCCTCCAACCTCATTTTTAAACAAGTAACAACATAAACAAAATGTTGCATCTTGTTTAATGCTATATTCTAACCATTGAGAACATGAAGTTTTAAACCATTCAGGATTAAAGTGGCGCATTATTCCTCCAAAATATCTTTTTGGAAAGACAAAACCACGAGGTTGACAAGCTCCATTTTGTATATAATTTCTCCTTACACGGTCACGTAAATTAGGAGGATATTCTGAAATTGGTTTTCTTTTAGCAGGATCGGGCTCATAATCCCACACTTTATCCGATGCTTGGGAAGGATTAATATTGTTATTAATAACTGGACATGGAGAACTTGTCAAAGGAGAGCTAGAAGAAGCTGCAGAAGCTTGAGCTTTGTAAAAACTCGTGATCATATCGACTTTTGCTAGAAAAACCTAAAAATAACAAAACACAAAATCACTTGAAGTTGTATGTTTCAAAATGCTATGACAAACTATTCTTTATCTCCTTTGACATAGTTCAATTTGTAAACTAAAATACGATTTGTTCCCAAAAATTTAAAAACTTAGTCTAGCTAGCTAGTTCCCATAAATTGACAAAGAGAATAGAGGTCAACTTGTGGACAACCCTAGAATCAAAGATTACAGTCAATCAATTTATATGGCCCGTTAAGTTGTTGATGTTGAATTACCAATCTCAAACTTGAACTTACAGTCAATCAATTAATTCAGTTACTTATAGAATCCTTTGTTAGAAAATCTCATCAAGTATTAGACAAAGTAAATAATCCTACTAGATTCCGAAATGTTGGCCTTATAAAATTATTCATAACTTTAGTCCTAAAATAAAATTCCTTCCAACGAATCCACAACCCTATTTTCAAGTAAATAATCCTATTTTCCTCTACGCATATCAGCATAAGAGCAGCTAATTAATTTAAATTGGATTCTCGGTAAAAATCATAGATTAAAAAATCAAATTTTGCATAAATTATCAAATATAAAATATAAGATAAAAACATGAAGCAAAAAATCAGAAAATAAGAATTGAAGAAGGAAGAACTAAGAAGGGTCTAACTTCTAAGGGAGAAAGAGCATACACTGATACACAATGGAGAGTTGGAGGCAGAGGCAGATTGTGGTACCAGTGATTGTCAATCAACAGAGGCAGCAGAACCCTAGCTTTTTTTGATTTGGGAATTGGAAGAAAACGTTTGTCGTTAAAGTTGGTGAGATCAGCCAGATGGAACTTGTGTGTGATAATCAAGCTGCTCTTCATATTGCGTCAAATCCAGTGTCCATGAGAGAACTAAACACATTGAGATTGACTGTCACTTTGTTAGAGAAAAGATACACTCGGGAGATATTGCTACAAAGTTTGTGAAGCGAATGATCAGCTTGCAGATATTTTCACCAAGTCCCTTACTGGTCCTCGTATTAACTACATATGTAAGAAGCTCGGTACATATGATTTATATGCACCAACTTGAGGGGGAGTGTTAGAATATTATGTGAATATATGTAATTAGTCCTAGTCCCTTATGTAATAGGAGTATGTTATGTGTTATGTATACATATAAATAGGGCTCATTGTAAGATAGAATATCAATAATAATATTTTCTCCCGTGCTTTCTCACAAAATCAATGTAAAAGATCATATTAAAAAAATTCACAATTCAAATCTTATTAATAAAATAAAATTCAATTTATTATAACTCCACTGGACGAGTTTTAGTTTTTTGTAATATTAATAATAGCCTTATTAAAAATACTAATTAAATACTTCTTTTTTTATATATATAAGGCATCAAACAACAATTTAGAAACTCATCATTCTACTTAATTCAAACTCTATCGTTCTTTATACTACTATAAGCTAATTCTAAGTATTTGGTGTTTGTGACTTTTTAACCCAAATACGCTATCCATGGCCCTACCTGACCCTATCTTTTAATTCCAGAAGGCAGATAAAAGCTGCACGATTAGGAGTGGCAAACGGGCAAGTCGGATCGGATATGGTTCGGTCGAAAACGGATGATGAAAAAACGGATCAAATCCGACCCAACCCATATTTAATACGGATAAAAAACGGGTTAACCGGCAGATAATATGGATTACCCATATTATCCATAACTTCTTGTATATGATCACTTTTGTGAGAATTCTTAGTCTTCCTAACTTGAGGAACCCCCAATTTGAGGGTTTACAAATATAAAAGTTAGACCCATTGGTTAACCATTGGTTACTCATTGGTTATCCAATTTCTAAATGGATAATATGGTTCTTATCCATATTTGACCCGTTTTTAAAAAGTTCATTATCCAACCCATTTTTTA